>NW_021703768.1:166460920-166519971 GCF_005190385.1 Monodon monoceros
GCGCGCGCTCGCTCCGCCTGTGGGGCCGCCCGGGCCCGCGGCGCTCGCTCCGCCGGTCCGCCCGCCCGCCCGCGCCGCCGGCCAGATAATGCGCCCCTCGGCCGCACACATGGAGCCCGGCGCCGGCGTCACCGCCCGGGACATGCGCACCAGGTCAGCGCGCCCGGCCCGCGGCCCCCAAAACACCGGGGAGCTCTTAAAGGCGACGCCGCCCGCCCGCGCCCGGATGGGCGGGGCCAGCCGGTTGGGGCGGGGCCTGATAGTGGTGGGCGGGGTCAGGCAGACCGACACCGCCCCGGAAGCACCGCCCCTCCTGGCCGCACTCCACTGGACGCCCGGCCCCGCGCGCCGGTTTCCCACGAGGGCTCGGGCGGGCTCCTGCCGCAGGGTTAGGGGGGTCGTCGCCAGCTCACCCGCGGCAGAGCCGGGCGGGCCGCGCCCAGGGCTGACTCACGAGGCGCTCACTGCTGACCTCGCTCCAACTGAGCTGCGAGACCTCAGGCAACTGCTTCTGAAAACCAAGGTTAGAATGCTACCCCCGGCGGGGTCGTCACACAGAAGTTCCCCTCCAGGGGATAGGCGAAACCGTAATTCTTACAGCGCAGTAAAGAGAGTTCTACAAAGTAAGCTCCAGACCCACCCACTTCAAAGACACTTCAGGGATGACTGCTCTCCCTCTCCAGTTACCTCCCAATCTGCCCCCGTACCTCTGGGAGAAGGTGAAACCCCCCAAGAAAGCAAATCTGCACCCTTCCCTCTCCAGTGACTTGGAGGAAACACGGGAAACAGTCTAACCTGAGAGAGGATGGGCTTTGGAGATGTTCGACTACATAAAACAAACACAGTTTTAATAGGGAAAATAAAATATCTAGTATCACAAGAAGCTCTCAATATCAAGATTAGGTTCTGAAGAATCACCAGAAAAGGCCCTTTCCATGTTCTTTTTACAGCGTTAAAACAAATAATTCATGATGAGACACCTAGATAACATATCCTAATACAAGTGAAACAAAAGTTTCACCAAACATACCTTGCAATGTACTGATATTTTCTATTTCATTTTTTAAAAAGAATCAATGTAATTCTAACCCACTGTTAGCCTTGACCCCAAACTTTAAAAACACTTAATGCAGAATAAGTTTTACAAGTAAAATTTTCTGCTATGTGCCCCCACCACAATAAGAAGTTAAAAAAAGCCCATTTTAATTGTGTTGAGTTCCTCACCTAATTGGCAACTTTTTGTTGTTGATTCCACCCCCAATCAATCCTACCCCCAAAATCTTCCAAGGGCTTAATGCCAACGTCTGGCACAACTTCCCCAGGGCCAAAAAAGAAGCATTCCTTAAACTAAAAATGATACAAAATACAAGTTGTTGACCCCCAAACACCTTCCCTGACCCAGATTTGTCAGCACTTTGCTTTGCTACTAAGAAATTCGAATGTTCAAATTCAAAAACCAAACAAAAACAGTTTATTCTTAAACAGGTAACTTGGTATAGGAATGCAGGAAACTCCCTAATCCCATATGCAAAGATAGTTTAAAGCAAATGATTTTCACTCTAATTCGGCAGCTGTTTATTTTGAGAACTGCTTTACTCGACGATTAATCAGATGATGCACATTAAAGCAATATAAGCAAAATATTACCTCACTGCTCCTCACCTGGCTCTCAATTAATGCCAACTTAATTAACTATAAACAGAGCAAAGTGTGGTCAGGTGGGAGACCCAAGACTTGAGATTGACACAGGGATTCCAGAATCTGAGCTGGCAAACCCCCGTACGAGTCACCAAGGTGACAACCATCCTGTTTTAAAGAGGGAGGCAGGGGACTTCCCTGGTGGTGCAGTGGTTAAGAATCTGCCTGCCAATGCAGGGGACACGGGTTCGAGCCCTGGTCCGGGAAGATCCCACATGCCGCAGAGCAACTAAGCCCATGCGCCACATGTGAGCCTGTGCTCTAGAGCCCGCAAGCCATGACTACTGAGCCCGCACGCCACAACTACTGAAGCCAGCTCCCCTAGAGCCCATGCTCTGCAACAAGAGAAGCCACCACAGTGAGAAGCCCGCACTCCGCAACAAGAGAAGCCACCACTCTTCGCAACTAGAGAAAGCCCGCGCGTAGCAATTAAGACCCAACGCAGCCAAAAATAAATAAATAAATTTATTAAAAAAAATAAAGAGGGAGGCATCAGCTGTGACATATTAATGACACACCCCTATGGACTGAGGTGTGCACTGCTGACAGGTGGGCTGCTCCAGGGGACAGTGCCAACTTCTCCAGCTGGGAAAGGGTGAAATAGAGTTTACTTCTGTGATAGGAAGAAAGGGCCAAGTGTGTAGATGGAAAAAGTGATAGTGAATCCAGACCTGTTTGGGGTACCAGATGCTCAGGCGGGTGAATGCTGAGACTGCTTGGCCTAAAGACCTTGTGCCTATAGTACTGGACTAAACAGCAAATAGTTCAGCTGGGTGATTATGAAATATGATGCAATCACCTTCAGATGCCATTCTAAAACTGAAGAAACCCTAATTTAAGAGACAACTAGGGCTAGAACCATGTTTCTCCTGAAGTTTTTCCCCTCTGCCCTAAGAACAAGGCAGTCAATTAATAGTTATGGGTACCAGTTAACATGATACTCTAAAAACACTTCTGTTATTAAGTTAAACAAAAATTTCTGCCGAATTCACTTCATATCCTTCAGACCAGATCCTTGCTAATAATAGCCAAGCCTCCTTCCACCCTAACCACTGCAGAAATATTCTAATTATCTTTCTAATGTACTATTAGATAAACTTCCAAAAACCAACTGAGCTAATTCCTGTACAACAAAGGGACTGAAGAAAAGAAATTTGGGCCAAATCCACGTTCGTGTCCCCTTTTATAAAGTAGAAATTGGTCAAAGGCTCAACAATAGTGTGTAACCGACTGAAAAGGAATAGCATCACCTACTAAATGTTTAAGGTACTGTACTTTTGGGGTTTTAATCAGAAAATGTCTTTAAAGTTCCTGGTGGACAAAATTTAAGATATCCTACATTATAAACACCGGTCAACAAGAACCGTCTAAGAGACCTCTCATCACAAGGGTTTTGTAGGCTGGGGAGCCTGTAGGCACCAGCTCCAGAAGTTCACAGGCTGGTGGCACAGAAAGACATAGAATGCTTTCAATGCAGAAAATGCATTCATAGAAAAGACAGGAATCACAAAGGAAGAGGCTGCTCCCCTCCCTGGAGAGGGGTCTGGGAGATCTTTATGGATGTGACATTTGAGCTAGCTCTTAATGGATGAACATCCCAGGCATCCAGAACAGCACAGGCAAGGGCCAGAGCTGGCTACTCCTGGAGTGTGAGGGCTTTGGGGCAGACAGGGCTGCAAAGGGATGGATTCATTAACCTTTAAACTTTCTAGGTGGCTTTCTCTCTCAGAACACGGAATGAACTGTGGACCACTTCAATTCACAAGCTAAGCAGACCTAGTTATGTAGACTTTAACCAATTTTTAGATTACTGCTATCAAACAGTGACACTAGGCTCCCTCTTGTTTTCTGAGAAGCTTTCCAAAGAATAAACAGGTTGTTCATTCAAAAGTGTACCAAGTTTCGGACTTCCCTGCTGGCACAGTGGTTAAGAATCCGCATGCCAATGCAGGGGACATGGGTTCGAGCGCTGGCCCGGGAAGATTCCCACGTGCCGCGGAGGAACTATGCCTGTGTGCCACAACTACTGAGCCTGCGCTCTAGAGCTCACAAGCCACAACTGCTGAAGCCCGTGCACCTAGAGCCCGTGCTCCTCAACAAGAGAAGCCACCACAATGAGAAGCCCGTGCACCGCAGCTAGAGAAAGCCCGCGCACAGCAACAAAGACCCAGTGCAGCCAAAAATTTAAAATATAAATTAATTAATTAATTTACAAAAGTGTACCAAGTTTAAAAAAAAAAGTACCTTTATGAAAAAGAGCACTACTTTCCACACTTTGCACTTTTAGTACTCTAAAGTCTAAAACTATTTTCATTGAGTTTAGGGACAATATAACCACAATCTCTAAGAGGATTATTTTAAAGTTTCTTATTTCACCCCAAATTCACTCTCAGATGGTGAGATTGCAAAGCAATTGGTTGGGAAAGGAAAGGAAAAGATTCATTTCTATGTGAATTTGATTTCCCTAGTACTTTGATATTTTTGGTACTTTTTTCAAGGACCAGAAAATAGTTAAAGGGACTATGCTTTATGAAAAATACAATACTCCCAACACATTACAGCTTCTACAACAAATGTCATTTTTTAAATCACAACACTTTTACACTAGATTAGGAGTTTGTGGGAGACAGATAAGCACCCATCTGCCCCATCCCTGTCGTGTATGCAGAAAAGCTCTCTGAAGCACAGCTCTCTAGAGATGAGCCACTTTGTCAACATGTGTTTGTTTTGAGTGTCGTTTCTAACCACAATTCTGAACGCTTAGTGTAGATGCAACATGGAGTTCAGGCTCCATCTGCAGTTAGTCTCTGTGTGGCCCTGACGATATCCCACTGTTACAGGGCTCTGAGCACAAATGCTTCCCTAAAGGGTTAAATACAAACTGCTCAGAAGTATCATTGTGAACCGGAAGTGTATCTCCCACTCTGTCTTCATCTGCATGTGTCACCAGTTGGCAAGGAATATCTCTTTTGTGTCTATATATGGCTTACAAAAAAAAAATATGCATATCTAATTTAGGTCAATTTTAAGTCTTTGAAAAGTTAGTAAGTGAACCATGTTTTCTATGAATTAAAGAATTAACAGGAAAAAAAATCAGAAAACTACCAGAAAAAAAAAAATGCTATATGACAGTCTTAAGTCTAGAGATCAACCTATTCAAACCTGCTTAACAAAGAAAGAGTATTAATCACATCAGTGGCCTGCTAATAAACATCCTTGGTTTAGACATGAAGAAAAACATGTTTTAAAAACTTGGTATCCAGTTCACACCCCCCTCCCCAGTTATTAAGTGGCAGATCTTCCAACCTAACATAGGAAAGAGGAAAACATTCCTCCCCAAAGTTTTCCTAATAGGATGAATACTCCCCTCCTCCACTGGTGCCCAGCATTTCACTATAGGAAATTCAGGAGGCGGGTCTTTCTAGTTTTTTCCTTCACAGCTTGATAACAAACACCATGTCCTCTTGCATGTTGACCTAGTCAGGCCTATAATTTTACCAACTCCTGGTTTGGGAGCAGTAAAATCTTTTTTTCAAATTTGGGTCAAAAATCAACCTTCAATAGAGATACTTTAAGAGGTTAAGTATAAATATAAAGCCTAAACCTTGAAAATGTCATGCAAGTTAAAAAACTGTTCTGGGGACTTCCCTAGTGGCACAGTGGTTAAGAATCCGCCTGCCAATGCAGGGGACACGGGTTCGATCCCTGGCCCGGGAAGATCCCATATGCCGCGGAGCAACTAAGCCCGTGCACCACAACTACTGAGCTCGCGTGCTGCAACTACTGAAGCCCACGCGCCTAGAGCCCATGCTCTGCAACAAGAGAAGCCACCGCAATAAGAAGCCCGTGCACTGCAACGAAGAGTAGCCCCCACTTGCCACAGAGAGCAAAGAAAGCCTGTGCGCAGCAACGAAGACCCAACGCAGCCAAAACAAAACTGTTCTGCTGTATTGAGTTTTAGACCAGCTTAAATGACAATTCTCAAAGGAAAAAAATTCAGAAGCAGCCCCCATTATCTGTCCTCCTGAAACTCCATGTAGACTGCATACTATTATAAATAGAGTCTGCATGGTCTGATTTCACTGGCCATCATTGGTTTCTGATTGAAAATACTTATTCAGAGCTCAATTTAAATATTATTTTAGAGTTCAATCTTGAATCCTACTATGGCACATTTTATAAGACTCTCTACCTTTGAAGGTAACTTTGGGCTTTTCTTGCCAAAGGTGATCAGTTCAAACTCTGATTTTTAGATGAGCATAACCTCCTCAGGTCAAGGGAACTCACCAGATTGTTTCTTTACCTCCAGGTCCCTGACGGTGCCCATGCTGTTCCTCTCCTGGGAATGAGTAGCCACCTAAAAAGCAGCCCTCCCCATCGCCCCTTCCTTTGCAGGCTCTCCTTCCACAATCCAACTGCAGCATTTTGCTGCAGTTATCAGTTCATGAACTTGTTTTTTCCTAGTAGCATATGAGCTCCTGTGTCCAGCCAGGTGCCTGACTCTTAGCAAGTTAAATGAATATTTCCATCACACTCAAAAGTAAGGCTTTTCCTACAACATACTATAGCCACATAGAGTGTAGGTTTGAGCCTTTTTCCTAGTTACCCTGTCATGCTTCAGGAGGCACTGCAAGTCCATATGGTACACCAAGGTGGTGCGGTGGCGGCGGCAGCAGCAGCAGTGTAAGGCTATGATGAACTAAGGGAACCCACTGTCAAAAATCAGCCAATCCAGGAACCTCTAGATCATCAGCCCTCAGTCATACGCAGCAGCCTGTGGCCCCAACATGGACTGGTTTGCTCTTGGGCAGTATTAACTGCCATAGATAGCTATCCAAACTTGGGGGCCAACCTCAAGAGGAATAGTCAGCCTTGGTATGATTCTGCTAACAACTACCTTTACTAGGCACCTACAACAATCCAGCTGCTTGCTTCGTGCTTACCATCCCCACCCAACAAATGAAGAAACTGAGGCTCAAAGAGGTTAGGCCACTTGCGGTTAGGCCACCTTCCTGAGGTCACAGAGCCAGCAAGTGGCAGAATCTGGCTTTCTGGCTCCAAAGTTTCTACTGCACACAGGGCACTTTTACAAAGCAACAAAGACAAATTAATTCTTCAAGAGCACACTCTTGCAGAAGGATCTATCTACTGTCTGCTTCCTTTAGTTCTATACACATCTCCAGAGCAGCCCTCTGCAGGCAAGCTCCTGCAGGGAACACTGTGATAATGCAATAGGAAACCATCCTGTTAACCACCCTGCCAGATAGTCCTGAGTTTGTGGGTACATTAGCTGAGCCCCTAGAACTGCTAGGTGCAGGTCCACTGGTGGCTCCCAGTTCTGACAAAGCAGCTTACTGAGCAAAAAGTGATAACCTGAACACGTTTTCTACGCTCAAATTGGAGCCCAAGAACTCAGCCTGGAGTGTGGGGAACAGGAAATGAAGAGAGAGCAAGCATCCACTTCCCAAGGGCAACAGAGCCCAGAGGTGGGAGTCTGGTCCTGTGCACAGTTGCATTGCTTGTCCACGCCCACTTCCGGCCTGGGCCTTCCTCTTCACCTCATGAGTCAGTACTTGGGTGAAGGGAAAGGAAAAGAAGACAGACTACCAGAAACTCTCCTTGTAATATGCTCTCTCTCCCCTGCTGGGCCCTGGGCCCTGAATGAATATCCACCCCGGCTCTCTGGCTCCACCCCTCAAAAATACACCTACTTAAGAAAAGCACCTGTCACATAATTGATCTATGTGGACTAACATCAAATCCGGGCCACAACATAGGAAGATCAAAATAGTGCTTCCCCAGTCCCAATACAAGAGGGAACCCTAGGGCAGAGGGAACTCTGTGCACCAAGAACCTACTAATACATGACAAAGCAGTCCACCTATTTGAAATCTCACTTTTCCTATGCCATAAACGACAGCCAAGCACTACCCTTGTCTGATTTTTTTTTTTTTAAGATTTAAAACAAGGCAAGAAGGGCTTTAATAGCTGTTTACCTCTTTGCATAATATGCACTGCCATGAAGAAATGCCACAGGATTCCAAAAACATACTGCTACCAACTTCAAGAAAAGTAAAGCTGAAAATGCTCCTGGCAATAACCATTCCAGACTCTCTTTTGTTTCTCCAAGACTACAGCCACAGTCATCCTGGATCAACTAGTGCCAAAAGCCAACAATCAACCGGGAAAACACCATAATTTCTGCTTCCTTTCAGAAGGAGGAAACAGAAGCAAGGAGTCCAGTGAGGAAATTAGAAGGGTAGTAAGGTTTCACTTCCAAACCTCCAAGAAACTCCACCCCAAACTCCCAACATCCAGGAATATGCCCAAAGAAGCCCTGAGATATTCTTTCATTCATTTGTTTACTTGTCTGTGACTGGGATGTTAAGATCCTTGAGGGCTGACTGCATCTGTCCCTGGGGGCCCAGCTCACTGCTAGGCCCCCAGCACCCAGCATGGTATGCCTAGCACATCACTGGCACACATTTATTGCTGAATTATTTGCTGGCATAGGAAGTTACATGAGCCAGAAAATCTAACACTTTCTATTTTTCAATCCAATTTTAGTTGTATTAAAAAACAAAAAAACCCTACCTTATGGCCACACAGGAAAACTTGTGCCAAGTTAAGCCCTTACTTGAGTGTTTAAACGTCCCTTATAGGACAGTTTGGAGGGATAAATTCATATTCAAACAATGCACCAGTGTAAACAAAGGCAGCCAGGTTGCAGAGAGGATAAAGCCAAAATTAATACTAGAAATTCAAAATAACAACATCCATTCATTTAGATGGAACGACTCCATACGGTAGTTATTCCCCATTTCCGAGGGAGGTCAGCTTCTTTCTTATCATCAAAATCCCACAGGGATTTAATGCCCCCAGTGCTGTCTCCAACAGGAAGGAAACCCTGACTTCCCCAGCTATTTCAGTTACATAAATCAACAGTTTATTGTCCAGTTAGAAGCTAGGCAGTGTTGCGACCCACATACCTTTTAGAGCTGCCCACCAACGGATAACCACGTTACATTACATCTAATAAATGTACCTAGATCAATATTGTTTCTAACTATCCGAGGGTTTTTTATTGCTGTAAGGATCTTTCAATTCAAAAAACAGTTTAAAAAACTTCCCGTTAGATAAAAGGGACTTGGTGGTGGCGCCACCATCCACCAGAGTGAAGTCTGTGGCACACAAGGGACATCATAATTTCCAAAGGGATAATAATCCCCTTAAAGTTGTTTACCCTATGTTTTATATTTTAAAAATAATAAACTTTGCTCCTTTCCCATATAATGGAATAAATATCCTTAAAAGAATTAAGAGAAATTTAAGACTGGCAGATATTTCCTGGCTTCAATAGTAAATTCACTCTGTGGGGGGGGGGGGGGGGGGCAGTGGGAGGGAAAGGGGATATTTCAAGAGAGGGGAAAAAACCCTTTTCTTCAAACTTGGAAGCGGTGCAGTGGGGGCCTAGCTCAGATTTTTCACCCACTATTCACCCGCAACCCGGGTTTTAGCTATCAAGGGCAAGTGCCATCTGTCCTCACATGAATAAGTGAAAAAGGCTGGACCCAACTCAGCAGCCATGATTTTAAGGCTTTCACTAATTGCTAAGACAAAACCCTCTCAAAAAAAAAAAAAAAGTGTCCTGCCCACCCCAGCCTCCATCCCCAGAGTTTGAGTTAGCATCTTCACAGCTCTCTGAATCCTTGGGAACTCAAGGTGAATCCTGATCTCCTCATGGGCACTAAGCCACACACTCAATGTACTATTCTTGTGTGCCAATAAATGCCTTTGTACATCACTTTTCCAGTCTTTTGTCCCCAAATCTGATCCATTACCCTAAAAGAATGGTTCTTCTTCCAAGGTTCTAACGTGTAAGAAGAGATCACTCATCAGGTAACTGCTGCATATCACTCAGTCAAGCAGTCCCAAAATATGGCCGTGATCCTTTATGGTTCACCTTCTTTTTCTTCCCACAATTCAAGCTAGTAATAATCTTCTATCTTGCCTGTGGTCTAATTATAGTAATACATCTCCATGGCCTTAACTCACAAATTACCCCATTTTACAGAGGGAGAAAGCAAGGCGAAGGCAAACACAAACCCCTGTCACACAGCAAATCCATCTCACGTCTGCTATCCGAACACAGAAAAACGCTACTAGACCCAGATGGGCAGTGGGTTTTGCACGAGACACTCCGAGTTTCTTTCTCTTTGCTCCGTGGGCATATTTGGCCTTGGCAAAATGTCAAGTGCTTCCTGTCTGGGAGTCCAGACCAGAACCATAATCTCCTGAGCACAACAACCAACCTATTGCACACCAACCATGTGCTAGGCGCTGTGCTGGCTGCCTCCTGTTTGTTATCTCAGATTCATTCATTCACACATCTAGGAAGCACTTCCCATTTGTAGGCGCCTTTACACACATTCACAGAGATGTGACCCCCTCAAATATTTAGTAACGTGCTGATCTTGTGCCATAACTTATCCGAGGCCACACAGCTAGGAAGGACAGACCCAGAATCTGAATCAGGTCCTTCTGACTTCAAAGTTCCCTCTTCCCTAACACCTCACCTTGCTGGTCCTATGGGCTTCATTTTCAAATAATAAACATGTGCCAGCACTTCTCTGCCCTGTCTCAGGACACCTTAAGCCCTGAGCTCCCCACCAAATTTCCTCTTCCCCTCAGGGCAAGCTGACCAGGAAGAGGCAGTAGAGGAGCAACCAGGTCTGTAGCAGCTTCCTGCCTGGACTTGACTACCCCAGGAGCAGAGGGCCCAGGAAACTCTCCAAGCGCTTCTCCACAGAAGAAAATAGCTCGAGTTGAAACTTGTGTCCACATGGTCCACCGACAGATTTAGAACTCAAATTATAGCCTCGGCAGGAGTCTTCACAAAGGACTCAAATTAAGCAAGACCCAGATGGAAATGAACAGGAGAGAGACGGTCTTAAGTCAAACTTGTAAAGTGAACTGCAGTTCTAGCAGAATCAGAGGGAAGAACTGGTTGAAATGCTAAACCAACCAAGTTCAGCCTATATTTCAGAACTCCACTTCAGGAACATTTTCCCCACATTTTTAGCCTGAGACTTGTGCATGGACACGAAGTGGTTACAAGTTACTCAGGTTTCAAACTGAGTTCATTCCTGTCCTTTGGACCATCTCTCAATGCCAGCATTCATCTACTTGGGCTCCAGAGAGCTCTGCGTTTGGCAAAACAGATAAAATTAGCTACTGGAGTGAACTTGGAATCCAGGGTGGGCCATTAAAAAAAAAAGGTACACATGAGATTTGTAAAAGCCACGTAAAAACTTCCTTTGAGCCAAGCTGAAGTCACCTAAAACTTAGAGAAATGAATTCAAATCCCCTGTTCCTTGCCTCCCTTCCACCCTTCCTGGATCTAAGGTGACCCATTTCCTGCTTCTTGCTGTGCCTTTCAAACCTGAGTGGCCCACAAATTGAGGATCCACTGGAGATCAAGGGGTAAATCAGAGGGCCTAGGGAGAGAAAACACAGCTGGAAGAACTGAAAGAGCGTTTTTCTTCTCTTTTTTTTTTTCTTCTTTTTTTGGGGGGGTGAGTTATACTATGCAGAGGGAGGACTGAGGGATGGGACAGGAAGCTGAAAGTGTGATAATGGGGTACAATGCTCCAGCCCTGTCCCTCCTGCCTCTACACTGGCCTGACAACACTGTGGTGGCCCCATGACTCAAAAATGGAGCAACCAAGACTGTCCTTCGACAACAGCTCCTGCTCCCCCAAATCTAGCAGGTCTTAAAGGATGAAAGAAAACAGCATTATTTTTGCCTGTCTCCCAATTTCCCTTCCAATCACAAATTCCTCCAGGTCCCTGGAAGCTGAGGTAAAAGTTCAGAGAATACTCCTAATCCGGCAAGAAAGAAGACTGAAGATGGGAGGGGTATATTTCTGATCTCTCCTTCCAGAATAGAGAGAAGTGGGTACCACAAACAGAAATACGGGAACCCTGAAGTTGAGGGCTCGAAGGAAAAATGAGGGAAGAGTTTCTCCCTTAGCAAATCAGGAGGGAAACCTCAGGAAAGGGGGCATGTCCTCAGGCAAGTGGAAGGGGAACCCCTGGGAATTCAGGGGGACCCTTTAGAGAAGTGAAGAAATCCACTGTGTCCTCCATCAGAGAGGAGGTATCTTGAAAGAGTGCAGGCACATTTCAGAGATGTGAGGAGCCTAACAGAAGTGGGACATCACGTATTACGGGGAGGACCTCTGGAGAAGCCAGGGACCCCTCCAAACACTGCAGCATCCACAGATTAGTAGGAGTCCCCCCCAGAATGGGAACTTTTTTGGAAAAGTGGGGAACATTTCCTCAAGTAAATAAGGATCCAGTCAGACGTATGGGCATTTCAGAGTAGTGGGCCCCCTCAGTAAAATGGAGGTACTCATCAAAAAGTAGCGGGTCCCATCAAAAGTGGGGTCAAATCAGAAAAGTGGGGAACACCTCCAACAAGGATTCTGACAGAAGCAGGAACACCTCAGATTAGTTGGGGGACACTTGGGAAAAGGAGGAACTCACCCAAAGAAGTGGGGACAGAAAAGCAGGGAGAGCAACGCAGAAAGGTAGGGGGAAAGGGAGACCTGTGAAAAGGGGGGGACACCTTAAAAAGGCAAGGGCCAAAAAGGAACACAGAACAGTGGGACAACAGCTCAGAGAAGCAGGGATCTCCTCGCAGAGGTGGGGGTCCCCCAGAGAAGTGAGGGGAGGGGTGCCCTAGAAGCAGGGATATCTCCCTGAGAGAAGTTGGGGTCCCTCAGGGAAGACATGGGGGTCCCAGAAACGCAGGGGATCCCTCAAAAAGCAATCCCTCGGAGAAGCAGGGATCCCCTTAGAGAAGTTGGGAGGGGTAGTCTCAAAGAGGCGGGGGCCCTCGGAGAAGGCGCCCCTCAGGGAGGCAGGCGGTCCCTCAAAGAGATGGGGCACCCTCAGGGAAGGGAGGCTCCTATCAGAGAGGCGGGGTTTAGGGAAGCAGGTCTCCTCAGACAAGGGGGTCCACGCATGGAAGCGGCCCCCTCAGAGAAGCGGAAGCCCCAGAGAAGCCCGGGACACCGGAAGCCGGGGACCCGCCACCAGCGGCGCCCGCCCCTCACTCACCGAAGTTGCTCGGCGCCTCCGCGGGCGGCTGTTGGGCCCTGGGCGGCCTCGGGTGGCAGGGTCGTATCCAGTCCGCTCGGGTTCCGCGGCGGCAGCTCCTTCAGGTGGCGCCCGCGGTGGCGGCGGCGCGGCGACAGGACGACGGACTATCGACGGACTAACTGAGCGGGTGGCGCGGAGCGCGTTCGGGCGGCGGGGGTGCGCGTGCGCGCGCTGGGGCGCTGACCCCGGGCGGGAGGAGCCGCCGCACAGCGCTCGAAGCCGCCGCTCGGTCTCGCCGCTCCGTCTCACACTGAAATTGCCCGCTTCGCAGCCCGGCTTCCCCGGTTGCTAGGCAGATTTCGCCTCGCACACTTCCGGGTTGAGGCGCGTCTCACTGAGTGGCGGCGCCGCAGGCCAATGAGGTCCAGCCAGGGTTCCCGGGATCCGCGCCCCGAAGAGGGCGTGGCCAGACTCATGACGGACAGCAGCCGGAGGCCAATGAGCGCGCTGGCCGGCTGGCCCTCGGGATCAGGCTGAGGGCCTGGGCGGGCCCAAGGAGGCGGGATGAGGTGACTGACAGACGGCCTGCCAATGGGAGAGTGTAGCGGGCCTCAGGTCCAGTCAGGGTGCTGCGGGGGCGGGGCTTTAGCTTCAGGGCAGGAACACCGCGAGGGGTGGGGCATGAGGACGCGTTAATCCGTGGCCGGCTCGCTCGGACACTGGCGGGGGGTTACGCCGGGCTGCCCGGCGGCCAACAACTGGATGGGCAGGGGGTTCCCCGCAGTGCTCAGCAGGGGCGCCCCACCCACAATGCATCAGAGGTGGCCTGGGCCCGGCGGGCGTGAGGCGGTTACGCCGGGCAGTGGGCGGGGCCTCATGAGGCGCGCTCTAAGGACACTGGGCGAGCTGCGGCGCGGCCTTGTTTCTGAGGGGTTTCGTTGGCCCTGGGCTCTCTTCTGACTAGAGTCACGGGTTCGACTCTCTTCTGAGGAGAATCTTGGGTTTCTTGCCTCCGGCCCCCGTTCTAAGGAAAACCTTGAGGAATCTTGCCCCTGACCCCTCTTCTGAGAAGAGTTTTAGCTATTCTTGCCCTGCCCACTTTTCTGAGAATTGCCAGGAAAAGAATGATTTTGTATGTTCAGGACCACCCTCCACCACCGCTCTCTGTTCAAAGAAGACTTGACGGGATTCGGGCCCCTGTCCGCTTTACTAAGGAGAATTTGGGGAGCTCAGGGTCCACTGCCTTTCCTGGAGAGTAGTTAGAGAACATACCCTGCCTGTTTTCTGAGCCCTAGTGGGAGCCACTGGCCTTGTTCCTCCCTGACCTGGGGGGCAGTGGGGGCTGCATGTCCCCGGCCTATGTTTCTTTTTTTTTTTTAATATTTATTTATTTAATTAATTTTTGTTTGCGTTGGGTCTTCCTTGCGGCGTGGGCTTTCTCTAGTTGCAGCGAGCAGGGGCTACTCTTCCTTGCGGGTGCACGGGCTTCTCACTGCGGTGGCTTCTCTTGTTGCAGAGCACGGGGTCTAGGACCACGGGCTTCACAGGCTCAGTAATTGTGGCTCGCGGGCTCTAGAGCGCAGGCTCAGTAGTGGCGGCGCACGGGCTTAGCTGCTCCGCGGCATGTGGGATCTTCCCCCACCAGGGCTCAAACCCGTGTCCCCTGCATTGGCAGGCGGATTCTTAACCACTGCGCCACCAGGGAAGCCCTAGCCTTCATTTCTAAAGATAACTTGGGAAATTTCTAAGTTGCATGTACCTCCTCCAACCAGAGGAGAAATTTGGGATTTAAAACACCTCTCCTCTCTCCAGAGAGGAATTGCAGGAAACTGATGGCCCCTCACCCTTCTTAGTCAAGAACTGCCAGGGAGTTACGCTCCCTGCGCTTTTTCTAAGCAGTGTTTGAGTGTTGCAGGAAGAGTTCCTCTTTTCCTAAGAACGGCAACCATTTAACTCCTGTGCCCCAGAAAAGTTACCCATTTAGCTCTCCTTCCTTGTTTTTGTTTGTTTGTTTGTTTTGAGGAGAATTTTTCCAAGCAGCTGTCCACTCTTTCCCAAGGGTCAAATCCATGGCCCTTCCTAATTCTGTCCCCTGTTGGGCTCTTCAGTCCCACTTTTCTTCTCTGAGTGGGGCCCTTCCAAGAAGCAGTCCTGCTTCCCACCTGTCCCGAGACAAAACTAAGTAGTCACCAAACTCTGCTGTAGCATCCACCATGGCCTACCAGGCATCAGAGGCCTTCACCTCTGTCTTCCCCCAGCTGGTCTGAACTGCTCCCATGATTTACCTGCGAAGAACCCAGTTATACCCTTCACAGGCAACCAGACATCCACTGAACTGAAGGGGTGAAGAAGGCAGCAATGAGGAAGAGCCATAACACTCTGAGGATTCAATATGGCAAACTTTTATCTCCCCCCACTTTGTGCACAGAAGTGTGCAAGTTGCTGAGATACCTGAATTATAGGATGGAACTTGTGAACCAAGATGAACACAATAAAGGGAAATAGGCCTATTAGACAAGGCAGACTGTTATACCAAAGAGATACCCAGAATATGTTGTAGGAATGTAGAGGAGGAAGTAATTAAATGAAATAATGGATGCGGGCTTCCCTGGTGGTGCAGTGGTTAAGAATCCGCCTGCCAATGCAGGGGACACGGGTTCGAGCCCTGGTCCAGGAAGATCCCCCATGCCACGGAGCAACTAAGCCCGTGTGCCACAACTACTGAGCCTACGCTCTAGAGCCCGTGAGCCACTGCTACTGACCCTGTGCTCTAAAACCCGTGCTCCACAAGAGAAGCCACCACGATGAGTAAGCCTGTGCACCGCAACGAAGAGTAGCCCCCATTTGCCGCAACTAGAGAAAACCCGCGTGCAGCAACAGACCCGACGCAGCCAAAAATATAAATAAATATTTTTTTTTAATTGAGGTAATGGATGTGATGGTGCTTCATAAACCTTGAAGCAGTGTTCCTGTGTAGAAAGGATTATTGTTATTGTTACAAGTGGGCTGACATTCCTGGAAGAAAAGTAAAAAATAAATTCTGAGAGTCAGAGTGATGGGAGGTTGGCAGAGAGCCCTGTGGGGCCTGACTCCCTGAGTGAGCTCAGCCCAGACCCAAGTGGCAAGGCTCACGGAGTCCTTGGATAGGGAAAGAAGCCACTGGAAACATAAAGACACTGTGTTCCCAGAGTGCCTTGTTTGTACCTCTGTTGTAGCACTTACCACATTCTGCAAGTGTCTGAGGCAGTCGGGGTGGACAATAAACCCTTGGACTTTTGGTGACTGGCAGAACTGGGGTCAAACACATGCCGGCCACTCCCTAACTAGGCCAGTTACTTTCCTTAGCCATATCAGGAGTGAGAACACCAGTCTCTAAAGGTTGCACTGAGGATTGCGAGCTCAAAGTGCCTTGCATGGTACCTGGTACACATTAGGACTCAGGAGTTTTTAGTTTCATTCCAGTCACTAACTAGGTTGCTTTCTGAGAGCAGGAATCCAGCCTTAGGGCTTCCCTGGTGGCGCAGTGGTTGAGGGTCCACCTGCCGATGCAGGGGACACGGGTTCGTGCCCCGGTCCGGGAAGATCCCACATGCCGCGGAGCGGCTGGGCCCGTGAGCCATGGCCGCTGAGCCTGCGCAGCATCCGGAGCCTGTGCTCCGCAGCGGGAGAGGCGCGACAGTGAGAGGCCCGTGTACCGAAAAAAAAAAAAAAAAAAAAAAAAGAATCCAGCCTTATTCATTTAAGTGATCCCTCAGTGCTTTTATAGTTCTGAATTGAACTGGGATCAAAGAGCAGCTTGTTGTCCAACCCCTTCATTTTATACATGAGAAACTGAGGGGCCCAGAGGGCAACTGTGACTTGTTCACATCCTACTGCTACTTTATGGCTGGATCCTAAACTTGCATTGTCTTAATCTCACTTTTGGCCTCTGTGCAGGAAAGATAAGAAGGAAGGAGACCTGTGCCCTTGAGTCATGCAGAGCAGAGTCATGTAAGAACCCCAAATTCCCTGAGCCTTACTTATGTCTCTTTCAGGCAAGCTGGGAGAAGGTTCTGGATACAGCTCTAATAGAGTCCCCAAACTCAAGAGCAAAGGGCAAGTGGGGTCCCTGACCAGGGTCAAGGCCACCTAAATTAACTTTATCAAAGGGAAATTGCAAATGAAGTGAGGTTATTTCAGAGCTACTCTATGTAATTTCCAGACTGATCCCTGGAAATGTCAGGACCTATAATTAGACCTCACTTTTTATTTTAAGAATGCACAGAATTTCTCTGATTCTCTGGAAAAAAAGCATTGCCTGGAGGCAGAGATGTTGGATTAAGCGATGTCCATGAAGTCTGGAATCCTAAGCATAAACAGAAGTCCCATTTGGCTGGAAAATTGTATCCTTGAAGAATCAAAGGCAAATGGGCATTTGTCAGAGAGAGTGAAATACCCCACCAAAATGGATGACAGGAGCACAGCTTCTGACATAAAAAAAAAAAGAAAAAAGAAACAAAAGGAAAGAAGAGCACATGACCCATTCCAAGGATGGGCTTCCCTTTCCATGGTGGTAGCAGCGATTGCATCTTTCTGCATCAAGGCATGTCCCTTCCTGGTCTGGGAAATCATGTGGGCAAACTGGCTAAGTGACATTCACATCCAAATAGGGAAATGGGAACTGAGCCAGGTGAATGCACAGGCAGCAAGGAAGGCAGGGCCTCAACAGTAGTTAGAAAAATGATGACCTGGTGGGTGCTAGCCTGCAGAGACATTCTCTTGGTGTTTTGGCTTCGGACAAGGAAGAGTGCCCACTGACAATGAAGAATGACAGCTTGTTAATACCAGTGGAAAGGATACTAAGCACAAATATTAAAGCCCACTAGTGTCACTCAATGATAGTTGAAGTTCAGGTACAAACAGTAAAGTGCCCCTCCATCATTGCCTCCTGAGATTCTTGGACTGCCTAATTCATTTGTGTTTGACAAGCACTGTGAGGTTCACATATGTGAATTGCTAGTCTACTGAAATTTGCATCCTTTGTCAGTGGTAAAAACTCAGTGCCTGGGGGGAGGGATAAATTAGGAGTATGTTAATCCCAAACTCCTAATTTAACACTACTATATATAAAATAGATAAATAACAAGGACTTACTGTATAGCACAGGGAACTATACTCAATATTTTGTGGGGGCTTCCCTGGCGGTCCAGTGGCTAAGACTCCACTCCCAATGCACGGGGTCCGGGTTCGATCCCTGGTCGGGGAACTAGATCCCACATGCCACAACTAAACATCCCACATGCCGCAACTAAGACCCAGTGCAGCCAAATAAATAAATAAATATTTAAATATTTAAATATATGTATATAGTAATAACCTTTAAGGGAAAAGAATCTGAAAAAAACCTGATATATATGTATGTATAACTGAATCACTTTGATAACTTTCCTGTATACCTGAAACTAACACAACATTGTAAATCAACTATACTTCAATTAAAAAAAAAATTCAGTGCCCGTTTCCAGAGAGAAATAGACACCACCAAATCAGGAGGTTGGCCTATACGTCCTCATATAACACCTGAATTATCCAGGAGTGGGGAGCAGGGTGTAGCTTTATTGGTGTTGGTTGGCTAGAAAGTCTAGAATCAAGTCCAGATGGAGTTCAGGAGTCCTTTCAGGCAGACTTTTTTTTATAGATCTCTGGGTCAAAAAGCTGGACTCTAGTAACAAATCTTACCCAGTTTGTACTGACACAATTAAGTGAAATTAGTGATAACCCTTTTCTGAGACAAAAAGTGTTATCTACACCTACATGCCTACAGCCTAGAAGACTTCTAAATCAAAACGGTGACTTCCCCAACCAGGAAGGAAAGCATTTCTGAATAGGAGAGAGTTCATCTTAGACACTCTGTATGCAGAAAGGAGGAGCTGAACGCAGACTTACTGCTGCCTTCGGAGAATTCACCTTGAGATTCTGTTGGATCTGAAGGCCTTTAGCATCCCAGACATGCATTTACACCTGAGCCTAAAACCCAGGTCAGGGCTTTCATCCTGCTGCATTTCGTATCCTTCCCTCGATCTTTCTCTGCCTTGAGACAACGGCCCTGTGCCCAGACACTTAAGTGACTCCAAGTGGCATGTGTGTCATGCCTGTGGTCACAGCCCACTGCTTTCATTCCCTCACCATTCTCTCCTCCTCGTCAGGC
Organism: Monodon monoceros; assembly: GCF_005190385.1. NCBI lineage: Eukaryota > Metazoa > Chordata > Mammalia > Artiodactyla > Monodontidae > Monodon > Monodon monoceros. The sequence goes on from NW_021703768.1 coordinate 166,479,912, forward strand.
TGGTGTCTAATCCTGCCACTAAAATCTCTCTCTCAACTTAAGTTCTCTCTGAGAACTTAACGATTCCCATTCCAGGAACTCTTCTTGGTGTGTATTTTCTCTAACCTCTAGCATCTAGAGGACACTCCCTCCTCCTTGAAATATCTTCCATTGGCTTTCAGGGAACTTGACTTTTCTGGTATCCTGTTCAGTCTCTGTGCAACTTCTACCCGGAAATTCTGCCAGGCTGCTCATCTCTTGCCACTCTTTGCCCTCTATGTGTCATCAGAGAATAAATCCCTTTGTGGAGTGGGACTATATAAGAACTCTAAGATCTGTATTTCCAGTCTTCTGGAGTTCCTTATCCAGGGTCTCCTTTGCCTCCAGATGTTTCCACGAAGATGTGACTCAAACCTGACCAAATATCGGACCAAATTTGGTAGCTCTCTCTTTGATCCATCTCCCATTCTTTAAACTAGCTGCTCTTTGTCATTTTCTTTCTTTCTTTTATTTTTTTTCTTGCACCAATGTCACTTTCCCAATGTTCCAGGATGAAAGCTCTTAAATCTTTGGAAGTTTTAACATCATTCTTCAAGCTCAAACTTAGTTGCTAAATGCTGTGATTCGCCTGCTCACTTTTCTATCTACTCTTTTCAATTTCCATTGCTACCACCCATGCCTGGACTATTATGTGCAAATATCAGACTGATTTCTCTTAAATCATGGACAATGTGACACCCCTACACAAAAAACTTCAATTTTTATGGAGGCTGTATTGTATTGCTTTTGTAATCAGGAAGAAAAAAAAAAAAAGAATTCCATCACCAAAATGTAAAGACTGAATCTTGGCCTAACGTTTGAAGCCTTCTCCTTGCCCCTCCCTTCGCTACAGTTTCTTCCTGGGATGCTTTCTTCAGGAATGATACCTTATGTTGATTAGTGCAAAATTTCCTACACTGAATTCCACAAGGCATCAGAATGACTCAAGAGATCAGTAGAGATTCTGTGATGAGTTTCCCTGCTTAAAAAAATTGTTTTTCAGGACTTCCCTGGTGGTCCAGTGGTTAAGACTCCGTACTTCCAGTGCAGGGGGTGCAGTTTCGATCCCTGGTCAGGAAACCAAGATCCCACATGCCACATGGCATGGCCAAAAAAAAAAGTTTTCAACCAGAAGATTTTGCTAAACCTTTAATATTGATAATACATGTTGTTATGTAATATTACAATCCCCCTCCCTTGAGCACATGATGTCTCCTTTTTTTCTAAGAACACCCATCAATATCCTGGCACTACTGTACAGCACAGGGAACTCTACTCAATTCTCTGTGGTGACCTAAATGGGAAGGAAATCCAAAAAAGAGGGGATATATGTATACATAAAACTGATTCACTTTGCTGTACAGTGGAAACTAACACAACATTGTAAAGCAATTGTATTCCAATAAAAATTAGTTAAAAAGAAAAAACCCTGGTGAACTCACATTCAGTAGAATGTGGTTCATGGCTTGATTGGGGCTGGCTTGGCATGCTGCCCTTGTCTAAGCCAGCTTCTGCCTCCCTTATTGCATCTCCCTCTCTCGGGAGTTCTATGAGATCAAGGTACATGGCCCCATTTTGGAGGGGAGACAGTCGAGGCTCAGGGTGTTTTATTCAGCTAGGGTCACAAATGAATAAAACCAGAACCTAGGTTTCAATTCCAATTCTGAACAAAATCCGACTCCCGTACAGCCATTCCACCTGCTGGGCCCACGAGCATGTTGGTAACTAACATTTTCTGTTTATAATCCTCATTTTTGTGCATTTTGTATTAAGTCACCACACAAAGTGGGTAGGCTGCATTGTTTTTCTTTCCTTCTTCCCTTCTTCCCTTCCTCCTTTCCTTTCCCTCTTCCTCCCTCCCTCCTTCTCTTCCTTTTCTTTCTTTTTCTTTCTTTCTCTTCCTTCCTTCCTTCCTTTCTTTCTTTCTTTCCCTTCCTTCCGTCTTTTCTTACTTTCTTCCTTCCTTCCTTTCTCCCTCCCTTCCTCCCCTGTCCCTCCACTAGATAATACACTCCCAGAGGATAGAACTGCATTCTTCAGTATACACATAGTAGATACACACACACATTCAATATATACACAGCGGACTACATTTAAACCATAAATGCCTGGGTCGTCCGCCTTTTCTGAATGCCTGCTCATCTCTCCCCTTCACATCCCCTCTTCTTTTAGATAATCGCGTGTTAAGGACTGTCAGAAGCGAGAGGAAGTTAAGCAATCAGCTAGTCCGTCTTCAGCATTTCCCAAATGCCGAGAGGGTGTGACTGAGCAAGCCCAGCATCAAGGCGAGAGCCGAGCTGGTCTGTTGGCAAAGCCAGCCCGAATCTCAAAGGCCACAGAGACTCATTGCACTTTCGTGGTTGTTAAACCCCAGTGGCAGAGCAGGCGGCATCCTGTCTCCTGTCTTGAGTGGAATTCAGGAGTCCCCAGGGAGCTCTGGGCAGTCACGGGCCGCGCCCCGTGGGTCACTCGTGTGCCTTTGTGAGGGCAGTTTCCTTGTCACTGCCCAGATGCTTCCTGCCTCCATGCTCCTGGCCTCCACAGGCCAGTCTGTGGGGAAGCAGCCATCAGGGCTCTCTGCCTTTGCCTTCCACCCAGACCAGACCAGGCTCGTCCTTCCTGCTGCTGTTCAACCTCTCACGCATCTGCTCACCAAGACCCTGGTCCTCTTTATGAGAATTTTCTCCTGGATTGTTGCCAAAGCATAGACAAGCGAGCCAGGAGAGAAAGACATCCCCCCAGACATATAGAAACTATAGAAATGTGTCTGATCAGCACCATTCTCCCTTCTTCCTCCCCTGTGGTGGGCATGGGGCTGGCACTGGGTGGGTAGCAGGGTGAGTGGTGAGGATGGAATGAAAGAGGATACTTAGTGCTTCCATCTTATTTTGTTCTTTTGTACGAGTAACCTTTCAAAACTTCCCTCATTCATTGATATATTCATTTATTCCACAAATATTTAATGGGCCTCTAAGGAGGGCTGGGCACTGTGGGGTAGAGCGCCGCGGGCGAAGGTGCCGGGGATGAGGCATCTCTCTCTCACCTTGACCCTCAGGTCTGCTGTTCCCTTCCCCACAGGCAGCCACCATCACCAGACTCTCAAATGTCCCTCCAGAGAGGTTCTATTCCATGTGCAGATGCATGGGGTCCACTTTGATTTTGTGCACACACAGCGTCATGGCGCACGTGCTCTGATCTTTTAAACTGAAAGCAAATGTTCTGGTGGGCAATTCTCACCATGGAGGCAAGTTGCCACCCACAATCAGTGACCGGGACTGTTCTAGAATGTTCCTAAGAATGGAGCACCCTTAGCCCAACATGGCTGTTTGGTATAGAAAGCCCTAGAAACACCTGCATTGGGGCCTGAGGGGAAAAGCTCCTTGGATCCTTGGAGTAGGCATATTTCTACGTGTCTTGGGTTAGGAAAGGCTGAATCGCTACTTTTGCTTAGATCTGGAAACTGACTTATCTTCTTCCTAGTGCAGGAGTCACTAGTGCCCCTGGGTCTGGAAACCTTCACTCCTGCTCCAAATGATGCTGAGAGCTAGGGGCCTGCAGCTTAGGGGGACATGGGGCTGTCGCGGGAATTTCAGTGCAAGGGCCCAGGTTCTCCACTGGAGCCGTCAGAGACCTGTGGTCATAGTGACCGTTCTGGATGCTGTGGTGAGCAAGTCGAATGGGGAGGGACAGACTGACAACAAAGTGAACAAGGTGATTTCAACCCCTGGTGATGTTGATGAAGAAAAGTAACCAGGGATGTGACACAGTGACTGGAAAGGACTCCGGCCAGGGCAGGAGTTGGCAGCTTGTGAGCAGGTGGATTTGAGGAGAGAACTGAATCTTAACAAGGACTCGGCCTGGGAATGAGCATTCTGGGCAGAGGGGAGCAGTGGATGCCACAGCCCTGAGGGCACTGACCATGGGGCAGAGAGCAACTGGAGAGCTGGTGGGCAAGGATGAAGTGGGAGAGCTGATGTTGCAGGCCTGGGAGGAAGCTGGATTTTATTCTAATGGGAAGAGGTAAGCACGCTACAAAGCTCTGTGAGCTCTGTTTCCCACTGGTAAAATTCCTTGTTTGGATTCGGTAATCTTCCAGCTCTCTGGTTTCATGCCTGTGTTCTTTTATTCAAAGATGTTATTGAGCCTCCAGGGTGGCCAGATTTAGCAAATGAAAACAAAGGATGGGGCTTCCCTGGTGGCGCAGTGGTTAAGAATCTGCCTGCCAATGCAGGGGAAACGGGTTTGAGCCCTGGGCTGGGAAGATCCCACATGCTGCGGAGCAACTAAGCCCGTGCTCCACAACTACTGAGCCTGCGTTCTAGAGCCCGCGAACCACAACTACTGAGCCTGCGTGCCACAACTACTGAAGCCCTCGTGCCTAGAGTCCGTGCTCCGCAACAAGAAGCCACTGCAATGAGAAGCCTGTGCACCACAACAAGGAGTAGCCCCCGCTCGCTGCACTAGGGAAAGCCCATGCGCAGCAATGAAGACCCAACTCAGCCAAAAATAAAATAAATAAAATAAAATTTATTAACAAAAAGAAAACCTAGGATGCCCAGTTAGGGTGAATTTCATATTAATGACCAATTCTCATGTAGTATAAGCCTATCCCACAGCGTCAGAGTATCTTCCACGTGCCACGGCCCCGCTAGGAGTCAGCTCAGCTTTGAACGATTTTCTTCACACAACCCCACAGCCTACTGCCTTCGGAGGAACTGGTCAGACATGAGGCTAGAGTCTGGTGTGACTTGGGAGAGAGAGATTAACAGGCTTCAAAAATCCACCTTGGCCCCAAATTGTGACCTTGAACTGGCGATTCCTTTGGGTGCCCCAACTCTTGTTAGATGCTCACATGGCATTGATTAAAATGCCTTTTCGACGTCCCCTGCATCACAAACATGTATTGTGTTGTGTGGGGAGGTTATTTGGGTGGCCAGATATAGGTTCTGGCCTCTTTCATGAGAATTATGAGAAGAGAGGGTAACGTGTTCGGCACTCACCCATTATCCTCACCGAGGGTGTGGCTGTGAGAGACCTGAGGTAAAATTTGAACGTTGGAAGGATCCAGAGAGAGATGATGTGGCCATGGGCTCCTCGTCCCATCACGAGGACTGAGTTGACACTGCCATGGGGTCTGTCGGTGTGCAAAGCCCACCTGGCCCTGTACTCTGCAGACAAGGCATGTGGGTGTTTCCACAGGGCAACCCCGGGCATGGCCTTTGGCCTTTCCAGAACACAGTCAGGCAGGGGCAAATAATCCCTGGAAAACAACCTCCCTAAGTCAAGGTTTTGGGTCTCAGGAAAGCTAGATGCTGTGAGAAAAACAGATCCTGTGAATGAGGGTTTCAGGTGTGGCCCTGGTCCTGCGGGGACTTCCTTCTGTTGGCGCCAGAAGACAGAACTTTCTGGAGGCAGGAAGGACTTCTTGGAGAGATGAAGTCCCTTTTCCTGGGGTGGGGGCGCCTCAGGAAACATCGTGGTGGCTGCTGGGCAGGGTGTTAGGGGTACAGTACTAGGACTGGGGACCCAGCTCTGAGGGATCTACTCTGGTTAGTTCGTGGTGGTGTCAGGAGGGATCTGGCCCTTGGTCACCTGCTGTTGCAGTCCATGTTATCCAAGGGGGTTAGTGACCCCATCTCTGTCATTGTCACCTTCTGACCCGTGCCCTTGCCTCACTTCAGCCCTGCCTGCATCACCGCCACCCGAGTTCACTTCTGGGGTGTAGGCCTAAGTGTGGTAGGGGGAGAAGAACCTGAGGAGACCGGGAGACTTTGATCCTTCCCCTGGACAAGGGGGCTCAGTCACTTTCCCCATCCATCAATGTCCTCCTGGACATGACCCAGGTGTCAGCTGTGCTTGAGGTGGTGGTGGGCACAGGTGGCAGCCCCTGCCCTCCAGAATGCCACAGGCAGCCCAGATGCCCATCCAGCATCCTCTCTGGGGTGGCCAGACATGAGGGCTGCCCATTCCCTTCCCACAGTCTTGGTGGCCACATAAGCAGAAGTTGGAAACGCCGTCTAGCTGCCCAGCTTTGACTGGCTTGGCTGAGGGAGTTCTCCCCTCTGTCCTGTCACAGATCTCCCCCACCCCCCAGGTCCCCTGGTTGTCCCATCCTACAGTGCACTACTCCTCTCTCGCAGGCAGGACAGCACTCACTCCTATTTGAGGTCCATCATAGAGCTCCTGGTACAATGTCCACTCCCTGAGGGCAGGGACTTTATCTGGTGTGGTTCCTGCTGTGTTCTCAGCACCCAGTACGTGCCAAATAAATGTCTGGCAAGTAAATGAGGGAATGAATGGTGCAGCCCTGACACCGAGAGAACCATGGGGATCAGCGTCTCTGACCTACATGTTACGGGAGGGGAATTGAGAGGCCCTGAGGTAAAGGTCAGCCCACATACTTGCAGATAAGGACAGAGCCAGGGTACACTGGCGTCTGGTGACATCCAGTCCAGCCCTCCCAGCCTGCTTGCCCTGCCTGATGGGGACACTGCCCGGGGTGTCCGCGCCCCCTGGCGGCTGAGGAGCAGGCTGGGCCACCGGCAGCCGCTGGTGACACACAGATGACAGAGTGGGAGATTTACTTCCGGTTCACGTTACTTCTGAGCAGTTTGTACTTAACCCTTTAGGGGAGAGTTTGTGTTCAGAACCCTGCAGTAGCAGGACATCCTCCAAGGGCCACAGAGACACTCGCTCTGGGCGGAGCATGCCTAACTGCAGATGGAGCCTGAACTCCAAGCTGCACGGACACATGATGCTCAGAATTGTGGTTAGAAACAACACGCAAAGCAAAACAAACACATGTTGACAAAGTGGTCTTCTTCTAAGGATCCGCCTTAGAGAGCTTTTCTGCATACACAACAGGGATAGGACGAACGAGTGCTGATCTCTCCCACAAACTCCTAATTTAGGGTAAGAATGTTGTGATTTTTAAAATGACATTTGTTGGACTTCCCTGGTGGTGCAGTGGTTAAGAATCCTCCTGTCGATGCAGGGGACACGGGTTCGGGCCCTGACCCAGGAAGATCCCACATGCCGCGGAGCAACTAAGCCCATGAGCCACAACTACTGAGCCTGCACTCTACAGCCTGCGCACCACAACGAAGAGCAGCCCCCGCTCGCTTCAACTAGAGAAAGCCTGCGTGCAGCAACGAAGACCCAACGCAGCCAAAAATAAATATATAAATTAATTTAAAAACATCAAGCCCCCAATAAAAAAAAAAAGACATTTGTTGTAGCAGCCATAATGCATTGAGAGTATCATATTTTTCACAAAGGGACTGTAATAGTCCCTTTATTTTCGAGTCCTTGAAAAAAGTATCAAAAAATATCCCTTGAAAAAAGTATCAAAAAATATCAAAGTGCTAAGAAAATCAAATTCACATAGAAACAAATCGTTTCCTTTTTTTCCCCAACGAACTGCATTGTAATCTCACCAAGTGAGCATGAATTTGTGGTAAAATACTTTTTAAATTGTCAGCAATCCCCCCTTCCCCTCTCAGACCCTCTGAGGACCAGTAGAGAGGGCGGTGGGGAGTGGAGAGGGTTGGGAGGGAGGGGCCTCCTTTGACCTGGGGTCAGCCTCCACTGGGCACCTCTGAGCTGACTGGGATTTTATTAGGGGAAGAAGCCACCGTGGTTCAAATGGAAGAAGCGATGCGAGGTGATGCACAGACTAAACATGGCAGGAATCTCCCTGAATAGCTTTCTTTGTGGGGAATTGTAAACCCAAAGAGCTCAAGGAAGCCAAGGGGGAAGCCAATACACATGGGGAATACTTTAAATTCCCAGGCCCCCAAGAGCCCATCAGCCTGGGGGTGTAGGGTCCAGGCTCCCCTGCAGGACAGCAGGGACCCGCTGTTGGCATTTTGGTGGCGGAGGGGTGGGACTGGGTGTTCTGACACAGGCACATTGTGGGCAGGTGTCCACAGTGGCATCTGCTGGACCTGTCTGGGGTTGGCCCATGCGCTCTTCCCTCTGGGATGCCCCATGGACCTACACACCCTATGTCAGGCTTGGGCCAGGACGTTTCCCCAGTGAAACCCAGCAGCCACAAGGAGAGTGCCCCTGGCGGGGGACAGGTGGGAGTGAGCACAGAATGTTCTGAGACCGTTCAGGGAGGAGGCTGCGCAGCAGCCAAGTGGGAGACATGACTGGGCCTCAGACAGACGGAGAAGATGGCCAGGAATAGGCAGAGCGACCGGCAGGATTTCTGAGGATTGGGGATGTAGGTGTCAAAGGCTAGTAACAACCCCTTCCCCAAGCATTTGATGCTCGGGCCAGCTGTCCTGGCCACCTGCTAGCCTCTGTGAGGCCCATTCCTGTCTTCCCCTCAGTCCTGTGGCTGCCTCCTGGCTGAGTTCCTGTCATCTGCTTCCCAAGTATGTTCTCTGCACTGTGTCACTGTGTGGAATCGCTCACACATCCAGTGGCCAGCAGTTCTGCCCTGGGATGACGGCCCAAAGGAGCCTTCAGAAGTGCCCCTGGAAGGGAGCAGTCAAGACTACATGGGCATCATCTCGGGGCACAGGGACAAGAGCAACACGAGGGCCTTGATGCAGCATGAGTGGCAACCTGGCACGATACGTGCACCTTAAAAGCACGGCACAACCCAAGAGAATTGAAAACACGTGTTCAAACAAAATGCACAGGCACATCCATAACAGCACTACTCACGATAGCCACAAGGGAGAAGCAACCCAAAGCCCGTCAATGGATGACTAGATAAAATGTGGTCCATCCATTATCCAACAGAACATTATTTAGCCATAAAAATGAAGCACTGATACACGCTACAACGTGGAAAAACCTTGAAGACGTCAGGATGAGTGAAAGAAACCAGACACAAAAGGACACATGATACATGATTCCATTTATATGAAATACCCAGAAGAGGTAAATCCAAGAGTGACAGAAAGTAGATTAGTGGTTTTCTGGGGCTGGGGTAATGGGAATGGGGAGTGACTGCTAATGGAGATGGGGTCTCCTTCTGGGGTGATGAAAATGTTCTGGAACTAGACAGAGGTGCTGATTGTACATAGTAAATGTATTTAGTGCCACTGAATTGTAGATGTTTAAATGTTAATTTTATGTTATGTGACTTTCACCTCAAAAAGGAAGAAAAAAAAAACAACCTAGGCACATGAAGGCTGACCCATGAGTTTTCTAAGAACACAGGGAATAGAACACCAGGCAAGCAAGAAAGTCTGTCTGTGGCGAGGGCCAGGACAGACAGTGCTGTGGGCCTCGCATGCCATGTCTCAGGGGTTTTCTCCCCTCTAGGCAGGGCTGGACTGAGGAACATCATCATTAGAGGGGAAAAGATGCAGGTTTCCACCAGGTCCTCCAGTCCAGGACATCGGGTTCTGCATCCTCACACTCTGTAGTTTATAGCAGAAGTCTCTGTGGCCCCACTGGCTGGGCGGGGAAGGTTAGTCTTTGGGATGGCACATGTGAGGGGCAGACGGCACAACAAAGACACAGTGAGTGATGGCTCCCGCAAGTTATTTTACTTTGAATATATAGGAAAAGAAATTTACAAATGAGAAGCTATGTTCTACGGTTATGTCTTTTAAACAATTCTTGTATTTACAGAATTGTTTTTCCTGATTAAAAGCACCAGTTGAAGATACAGGCTGCTAAAAACATAAGACACTGCAAACCCATTAAAAGACCGTATGCCAAACATACTTACTGAAAACCCTTTAAGGAAACAAAGACAATGCAACCAACAAATTTACCAACTGTGCCAGGCAGCCCTTTCCGATTTCCCTGCCTGTGCTCCCAATAAATGGGACGGGGAGTGCTTACCCAAGGGGGAGGACCCTGGCCTCACCCACGGGCGACTGGGGGGATCCAACAGGGGAAGGCAGCTGGCACCTCCTGGACCAATGTCCCCAGAACCGTAGGCCCTGAGGGCCACCACTGCTCACAGGAGGAAGTGAGAGGCGCACACAAGGGGTCTGACCAGCTTTTTTTTTTTTTTTTGCGGTACGCGTGCCTCTCACTGTTGTGGCCTCTCCCGTTGCGGAGCACAGGCGCCGGATGCGCAGGCTCAGGGGCCATGGCTCACGGGCCTAGCCGCTCCGTGGCATGTGGGATCTTCCCGGACCGGGGCACGAACCCGTGACCCCTGCATCGACAGGCGGACTCTCAACCACTGCGCCACCAGGGAAGTCCTGGAGTTTTATTTATCTGTTTTTTCCTGAACACTTAGCTATATGACACTAGCTGTAATGTCTCCCTGGGGGCTTGTTTGCACTGTCTTAAATTCTTATGATTGAGAAACTGTGAGGCACTGAATGTGGACTCACAGGAAGGTATTTATGACAGCTTTATGTAATTGAAAGGTGCTGCAGTGAAGGGAACATTCAAAGCTCACACACACGCACTCAAGCAGTACAGGCGGGTTGGCTTCCATAAAGCTAGAGTGGAATATTAAACATCGAGTACTGAATTCTTAACTGTAAACTTAAGAACTTAACCTTAACTTTACATATACATAGATAACAAAGTGGTCACTAAAAGCACTTTAACATCAGGACAGATGTTAAGTCTTGAGGTTCTTATTTCAACTACTCTACATACAAAATGTCCTAGAAGCAAAGAAAGGTTTAAATAAATACACAGAGACAAGCATGATGTAAAGTGTGATTGAAGAAATGTGGGTCTGGAGAGGTTCGACAGTGTGGAGTCCTGGCCTGCAGGCGCAGCTTGTAGCAAGACAGGTGCTCTGTCCCTCGGGTGGAGGGGAGGACCTGGGGAGCACCCTTGAGGGGGGAGGAAGACAGGATGTGGACAGCTCATGACCAGATGTCAGACCCACATTTGCAGACCTCACAGGCCCAGTGGTGTCATCAAGGGGGCAGCCCCAGGGAGCGTGGGAGAGGACCAGGCTCTTTCGAGTGACCCAGGATGACACAGAGAGGACGGGTCCTCTTAGGACAAAACTCTGCCAGCCCGTCCCTTCAACCAGCCTGTCCCTTCAACCAGCAGCTCACCTGCATGCCTGTTGCGGGCCCCCAAGAGGGCAGTGGCCCACAGCAGGGAGGTCTGCTGACAGGCCTGCTTATGGCTAAGGCACACCCAGGCCTCAGGGCCCAAGCAGCTGACCTGAGCGATCCCAACATTCCTTCCTTCACGGACACCGAGGCTTCTAGAAACAGCCTTCACGGTGCTGGGTGACTAGACGTGAACCAGCAAGCAGGTGTGACTAGCAAAACCACTCACCACCCCTCATCAGGGAGATGACCCCAGGTGCTGGGAGCTAAAGGCGGCAGCGGCTTTGACTACCCCCAATGTCACCGTCACCTGGGGCACCTCCTCAACTATCCAAGAGGAGCACAGAACCGAGAACGGCTGGCTGGGCCTGGCAGAGCCTCCTGGGGTCCAGCTCCGGAAAAGTTTTCAATGCTGTTCTGAGAGCCAAGGCAGGTAGGTTTCCTCCTCCCTCCCTCTGAAAACAGGGCAGGGGGCCAAGGGAGTGGCTGCCTGCAGGCTGGTGGAGCTTCAGGTGTCTGCAAACATTCTCCGCAAACGAGGCTGCAGAGCTGCCAGAAAGCAAGCCCCTATGATCCGGCACCCTGAGTTGGGCTGAGGAAGGTCCCTCTCCCCTGCTTCTTGCCCCGCACTATGGACGCTGACAGGGGGAGGGTGGCTGGTGCAAACACAGGAGTTTCTGCTCTGGGCGCCAGCTCTGTGAAGCCACACACACACACACACACACACACGCACACACGTGCACCCCCACGGCTGGACAGTGAATCCAGTCAAGGCGCAGATGTTTGGAAGCCAAGTTCCTGGGTCCCCCAGGGCCCCTAGCTAGAGGCCCCAGCTGCCAAAAGGATGGATGCTGGACAGAAAGGCAAGCTGAGAAAAGCATTGTGGCAGGATGTACATTTTTTGTCCCTGACATGAGCAATGACTTCTTCCCTCTAATTTTGGGCCAGAAACTGGTGTCTTGCCTCTGGGCACTGGAAGCTGCCATGAGCAGAGGAAACACTCCAGCGCAGCACAGAGGCCCAGGAGATGGAAGTCATGTGGCACCTCGGTGGTAAGGACCACCCCTGCATGCAGGATCAGGAGCTGGCCGGTGGCTGGCACTCCACTCCCCGCCCAGACACACTCTCTTGAAGATGTGACTCAGTCGTGGAAGCAGGACTGGCAGCTCAAGTCCACTTTGAAGGATGGCTCTGGAAAGTTGGCTCCAAAATCCCACCTGTGAGCCTCAGCACCTGGACTCCTGGTACTCGGCAAGAACAGCCAGCCGGCCCTTCCTGGGAAGATGGGAATTGGCCCTCCACACTCCCCAGGGACTTGGAAGCTCTGGAGACAGTTGGGAAAGAAGCCTGGGGACAGCCACGCCAGCACGTCTCTAAGGAAAGCTCAAGTGCCATCTGGGTGGAAGTCGGGGACAAACCAGGCCCCACAGAGGCCCAAAGAAGCTGAGTGGCCCTGTCCAGGGGTCTCACAGGAGGCTGGCCAGGCTGGTGTTGGGTCCATTCTGAGCTTGGAACTGCACAGGAGGCGGGCCGTCTGTCCACTGTTGGGGAAGAGGACACACAAGTGAGGTCCTTCTTAGAGAGAAGCAGGGGTGTGCTGGGCCACATGTCTGCACCTGGAATGCTGCCCTCCTCGGGCTGGTCACCAGCGAGGACCCTGCGTCTTCCACACTTGAGTCAGATGGGCCCCCAGGGAGCAGCCTGCATCACCCACTTGGGTTGGTGCTATCTTGCCCATCCAAGGGGGCTCCTGAGGCCAGGCTGAGTTAGGGATTGTTGGAGAGATGGAAGGAAATGGTAGCCAAGTGTGTACTTCCCTCCTCAGGAAGCGTGTCCCCCAGGGGCTACAGACCAGGTGAGCTGGCCCCAAGGAGCGAACCAGCACCCTCATTTTGTCTCTCCCACCCTATGCCCGTACCGTGATGAGGTTGTGCTCAGGGAGGCTGCATGCCTCGATGTGGTCCTGGAGCAGCTGCTGCGAGAAGTTCTGGTGCATCTGGGCGGCTTCATGGGCATCCATGGCATTCCCGCAGGCTTTGTTCAGGTCTGAGGGTGGCATACGCACAAAGGATGGGCCTGCTTTGGCCTGCCACTGCCCCCACATCCTCCCCTTGGGTGGAGCCCTAAAGTCAAACCCCAGCTCTGCCAGTGGGTTGCTGTGTGCCTGGCACATCACCTGCCCTGAGCCCTGTGTCAAGGTCAGCAAAGCCCACTTGCCAGCAGCCCTCACATGTGCCCTCCTATGTTCCTGAGTCCTTTGTCCTTGGAGGTGGATGAGCAACAAGGCCCATAGGGGCAGATATAAGGGCTGGTAGGGCACTGAAAGTCCCTGGGGATGCAGCACTCAGCACTCCCAGGGATTTCCCGGCCAGCTAGCTCTTGGGCACCCAGGAGCCAACCGGGAGCAAGGCACCCAATGCTCACTTCTGAGGCAGGAGGACTGAATGGGTGCATGAAGTCCACTGCAGATAGGATAGTCCACTGCCCTCTACCTCCTCCCCAGGTCCCTGGGTGAGTCTATGGACCTCAGTTTCACAACCTGTAAATGGGAGAGCAGCAGTAACAACAATGACACCTGCTGAGCACCCTGGCTCGTCCTGCCTGACAGAAATGACTGCCATCCCCATTCATGGGAAAGAAACTGAGGCCAAGTGCCAGGGCTCATAGCTCAATTCTTCACTCGGATGCCAAGAACTAGCCTTGTGGGTCCCAGAGAGACAGAATCAGATTCTGCATAGATCTCACTATGTGAACGAGCCCACTGCCCTCAAACAGGGCCTCCTGAGAAGCCTGAGAATGTGCTAGAACTGGGGCTATGGCCTGCAGAGGCCCAGTCTGAAGCAGAGGCTTAGCAAGGCTTACCTAGGATCCTCTAGCCTTTGGCTCTGCTCAGAAGCCCCAATCTCTTACTCACCTCTTAGCAGGGCCGATGACCACAGCTGCACTGACATGTCTGGGATCTTGCTGGCTAGCTGCATGGCTGGCACCACCATGTTGTTACTCTCCTGTCGATCGAGAGCAGTAGAGGAGTCAAGGGTGGGGGCTGGTGGTAGAAAGGGCTGGTGGCAGGGACAGCGTGGGCCCCACCTGTGACCTCCTACTGCTTGGCATATACCCACTGCTACTTCAGAGCCTATCTCAAATGACCCTCTCCGAAGTACTCCTCAACCACCTTGGAAAAATAAACTGCCCCCACGCCTCAGCTCTGCATGTGCCTCCTCCCTGGGGTACGGCCATGGGCAACTCTCTGTGCCTTTGTCTTTCTAGCCAGAGGAAAAGGCACTGGTGGCAGTCAGCCCTGGACCCATATCAGGAGCTGATTAGAAATACAGATTCAGGGGTCCCAGGGCTGGGCAAAGGCAGCAGTCTGTCCTGGCAGGAGCAACAAGGGCTGAACGGACAGAAGAGAGAGGAAGAGAAGTTTCTCTTCTACATACGAGCCTGCTCTTGTGCGACGCCACCTGGGACACACAGGGCTGTTGAGGCAGCAGGACGTTTGAACCCTCCAACCCTGACTCCACCACGTGACTGCAACAGCGCCCCCAGCCCCTAATCCCCAGGAGGAGCTGAGTGAGAGCCGCTGGGGGCTGTAAACACCCATCCTTGACCCCACAGTGACCAGCAGCACTGCCCTGACTCCACCCAGTCCAGAGACCACAGCCTGCTGGCCTAAATGTTGGGTTCAGGGTGACACTGGGAAAACTCCCAATGCGGCAATACCTTGCAGCCTGAGGGACACTTGGCATGTAGCCCAGAGACGTACAAATCCTCAAAACCAACTCCTGAGGCCCAGATTCAACATGGCCACAGTTGTGCAGGACATGCCACCACACAGACACAAAAGCCCAGTGACTTTATGCTGCCCTGTGGCCAGCACCTTGAAGATAAGCTCCAGGTGGGTCTCAAAGCTTTTCAAAATTGAACCAAGCCCTTCCGAGACCTCAGAATGCACAGCAGAACAGGAAAAACTACTCTCCTCTCTAGGCCTGGGGCTGGGAGGGAGCTTCCAGGAGGGAGAGTCCCCCTTGGCTCAGGTTCCCCCATGACAGCTTGGGGCTGCCCCACAAAACCTGGGTTTGAAGAGCGGTGTGATCCTGAGAGCAGTCCTGTATGACACCACCCGCAAACTTGTAATGCCCAAGGACACTCTGGCCTGGCAGGCCCGGGGCAGGCAGTGTCTCCCCCAGACCTGGAGCTGCTTGAGGCGGGACCTGGGTTTGAGGACTCTTGGTGGCCCCACGTTACCCCATGTGGGCCCAGGCACAAAGGGAGCAGCAGAGGTTCCCAAATAAGCTCTATAATTTCCTCCGGGACTGTCCCAAACATGAACCAGAAGCTGCAGCTGAAGAGCTGCTCTGCCAATCCTAAAGGTGGCTTCTGGACAAACAAGAGCCAACAAGGTCTGGGTTCTAAGCCTAGGTTTGCAGTTTGGGGCTGTGTCACTTTTTTTTTTTTTTAAACTTTATTTATTTTTTGGCCACGCCGTGCGGCGTTCGGGATCTTAGTTCCCCAACTGGGGACTGAACCTGTGCCCCCTGCAGTGGAAGAGCGGAGTCTTAACCACTGGACTGCCAGGGAAGTCCCTTTTTAAAAATTTTTATTTTTTTAAAATTTGGGGCTGTGTGCCTTCAGTCTCCCCATCTGGCAACGAGGTAATCACAGCCACTGCACCAAGACACAAGGCACCTGGCCTACACTCAGTGGAGCCTCACGTTGAGCACCTTGTCCCTGCCTAACCCCCAGATACACACTGAGGCCACTGCCCTCACTGTGCTCAGTGAGTAGTGTGACAGGTATTGTAGAAGGAGTGGAGCTACACTCAGAAGGGAGAACTTAGTACTGGTCCTCCTCCTTTCAGGGTGATGATACCCCACAGGGTTCAGGCCACAGCTACAGGGCATGTTGGCCTGGCAAATGCTTACCACATGACTGTGGGGAAGGGGATGCACCAGGCTCCTTAAAAGCACTCACCCTTCAGAAGCCCCGGGGCTTGATCAGATAGAACTTTATGGGCCAAGACAAGTACCCTGCACTATCTGTCCCCAAAAAACAGCTGAAGTGCATTTGGCTAAACTACGGAGTTGATGCAGCTTAAAAATTCTCACTGCCATTAGAAAAAAGCTCCGACACAGTGGTGCACAGAAAGACCAGACATAAAATTATAAAACAGCCTGATAAACAAAACCTATGCATGGGCAGAGGCAGGCAATGGAAAGAGCTGGAAGACACAAGACATGCGACGACTTTCTCCTTTGCTTCTCAGACTTTCTATGAGAAATAAAATACATGCCGTATTTTATATCGACAAATATTTTCTTTAAAAACTTAAAGACGCTGTATGGTCGATGGGTTAGAGCAGGTGAGATATACATACACCCCCAGATGGGGAGACTCGGAGCCAACTGATCCCACCAGAGACCAGCTGGCATGGGTGGGGACCAGGCCTAGGGGGACACTGTTGGTGAGGGTAAAAACACAGAGTGCACTGAAGACACCATGTGTGATGGGCAGAGATGGACTCCTTGGGATTGTGACTGAGAGGACACACTCCTTCTCCCCAAGTATTAACAAGAAAGGGAACCTGCCCTCAGCCTTGCCAGTTTTGGGCAGCCTGACCAGCTCTAGCTCCACTGAGCCCTGGGGCTTTGCCTGACGACTGCCCATGACCAACACTGGCCCTGTCTGCCCCACAGATGCATCCTCCAGGGATCCAAAGCTCCCCCAGCCCTGCCTGCCCAGGCTGGCTGAGCCTCACGGAGCAATGGTGGGTCAGTGAGACGCGATCACTGTGGGGCACAGAATGGGAGGCACCTCCTTGCTAGGTTCCCCCCACTAAGCACCACCCTGGCCCCATGCCCCTCAGCCTGAGCCCTGACACTCACCCTATGGTTTCCCAACACGTAGAAGATGTGGCCCAGGAGCACAAGGGAGCAGGCTGTAAGCCGGTTCAGGTCCTCTGCATTGGACATCTTCAGGGTCTCCCGCAGAAATCGCCTTCATGAGAAGAACAGGTGATGAGGCCCCGTCGGGAGGCCTCTGGGGAAGAAACAGCAGCAGTGGCCTTGAGGTCCTGAGCAGAGGGCCACCCACCCCATCGGGCAGTGGGTGGGAAGGGCAGGGACAGGGGACCTGGGCACATGCTGCTGGGGGAAGAGGAACACCGGGAGGTGCCGGGCACGAGGCCACCTGCCCTCTCCCAGTACTCACTTGGCCTCGTTATAGCGTCCCTGGAAGAAGGAGAAGAGCCCACGCACGTAGAAAGCTGCTGCTCGGAGGCAGTGCGAGCTGAGGGGAGAGCGGAGCGTCACACCTTGGTGGGGTTTTTGTGAAAGCAGCAGATTTACAAAAGGGGAGTGGGTGGGGGTGTATGAGGTGTTGGGGTACATGGGGCAGTCTAGGGCCCCACAGGTGCTCACACCACCCCAAAGAGCAGAGAAAACATAAGATAGCTAGTAAAGTAGAACTCAGGGCCTGGGGCAGCCTACCTGACAGGGAAGCTGTGGTCCGGATTGATCCTCTCCAACAAACTGTACAGCTGTGAAAGAAATGTCTGCAAGTTAGGATAATTCCACATTTCTAAATATGAGAACTCGGCCCCAGATATGCTAGTAAATTGACTAGGGCTGCCTGCAACTTCCTGAGGAATGTGCCCGTACCCCAAATCCCATGCCTGTAAGCAACCTGCCGGGAGAACGGGCAGGACCTGCAACATCACTGACATCTTAGGTGCCCTTTGGCTGTCATGTGGAGGGTGTGCTGGTGGATGAGGGCTGAAGTGGGCTGAGGCTTCACCCAGTACCCACACAGTCCCTTCAGGAGGCAGACAATGGGGTGGGGGTGGGGAGGAGACACAAGGGAATCAAACTCCTCTGAGACCACCAAGACCACACTAGGCCCTCATGACGCTGCCCACTGTGCTTCCTGACTACTGGAGCAACTGCACTGGGCTTTCTTTCTTTTTTTAATAAATGAGGTGTCTTGAAAAAATTAATTATTTTTTTGGCTGCGTTGCGTCTTCGGTGCTGCGCGTGGGCTTTCTCTAGTTGTGTCGAGTGGGGCCTACTCTTCGTTGTGGTGCGTTGGCTTCTCATTGCTGTGGCTTCTCTTGTTGCGGAGCATGGGCTCTAGGCGGGTGGGCTCAGTAGTTGTGGCACATGGGCTCAGTTGCTCTGTGGCGTGTGGGATCTTCCCAGACCAGGGATTGAACCCATGTCCCCTGCATCGGCAGGCGGATTCTCAACCACTGTGCCACCAGGGAAGTCCTGCACTGGGCTTTCTACCCAGAGCATTCAAGCTAACTAATCACCTGGGAAGTCAGCTAGGCTTTTTGTAGCCAAGAGGTGATAGTGGCCTGAACTAAGAAATGAAGGCCACAGGGGTGGAGACAAGTGGCTGAATCTGAGATACTCTAGAGGGGTCAGGGCTGGGGGGGGGTTGCAGGGATAAGGGGGTGTTGCAAGGGGAACCTAGTGGGAGGGACTTATCCTGCGAGGTCAAGCTCTGGCCCACCTCCCCGCCTCAGCAGGTTGGGGCACCAGAACAACCTAGGGGCCTAGTGCAGACAGCTGCCCAAGCTGTTGCTCCTCATAACTGAGCCATGAGGCCTCACCAATGTTCTAGAACAGACATCTCAGGGTAGAAGAAATTGGGTTTTTTTCCTGAGGGATTCAGTAAAGCTTGGCTCATTTTCAGTAGGGGAAAGTGCTGACTGGCTATGGGAACGTTTCTGTCCTAGACTTGGCCTTCCCCCAGCCATGCCTACGCTCCGCTGCGTGGGACACCTTGTTGGAGGGCAAATACGCCAGGGCTGCTGAGATTTGCTGGTGCCCAGGACAACACTCCCCCCATGCCCCCCTCCAAGTAAGAGTTGAAACAAAGGATACCAAACATGAAGCATGTCACCTACTACCTCTTGGTGTCTATTTCCTTCCCGTATATACACACTCGCCAGATTGGTCACGATGAAGGCCCACAGCTCCTGGTGATTGGTGAGCTGGAATGGGAGACACAGGGCATTAGGGGGCTGGGCTGGGCACAGTCATGTCACATAGGGGCCGCTTGGTGGCATCAGAGCCACCCAAACGCTCCACAGTGGCTACCTTGGAATCTCCTTATTATTTTCATTCAAACACACCCCCCTTGCCTCCTAAACCCAAGGACAACAAAACTGTTAGTTCTTTTCATTATAAAACGATCACCCACGTTATGGGAAATTCCGGAAACAGAAAGGAAAAGCCAGCCACCCTGACCCTGCCCTCAGAACACAGCACAGCTTGGTCTATTCTCTGCTGTCTCTCGGTCTGAGGCCTGGCTGGGCCCTCCCTCTACGCCACAGGTGGTGACCCCAGGACCCGTGCGCTGACACAGCAGAGGAGTACGCTGATCCTCGGGGAGGCAGGGGTCCTGCCTGGAAGAAGCCGAAGCTGTTAGAGACCAGAAATGCTTCTAACGGCTGGTGGTGGACAGATCCTGATCCCCAGTTCTTCTGGGGGGACAAGAACGGCCACGAGAGGGACCAAGCTGAGCGGGCTGAGCATTCCCAATGGGGCTGAGGGAGCGCAGCTGTGAAGGAGGCCAAGGGTGCCTGGGAAGCACAAACTCCACCTGGAGGCCCCTGGCAGGTGCCAAGGAGGTCCAGAGGGTCATCTGATCTGAGCAAAGATGCTCCAATATGTTTGTCATGGGACCGCAGAAACAGCGTGTGGTTGGGGGTCACGCAGGGTTTGGGCCCAAGTCCTGGCTGCACCCCCCCTCCCCCAGCCAGTGGGGAGGACTTCCTGGGACAACACACCATCCGTTGGGAATTTTGATGTTGAACCAAACAAGCAGCAGCCACTTGTGTAGGAACTAAGATGGGGAAGGAGGGTCCAAGAGACCTCCATAGGGCCACGGGCAAGGTGGGGTGGTCCTGGCACCACCGTAGTGAGCAGCACCAGCCGACCAGGGCCCAAAGTAGCTGTGACACAAGTCAATGCCACCTGGCAGGCTATCAGGAAGACTGGGAATCGTGAGCGAAAGTGGCTGAACAGGCCATGGCACCAGCCCTGAGTTAGCTGGGGAAGCCCCACTACAGGCTAGCCAGTAGCCCCCTTGCCCACAGCTATCCCTCATTAAGCTGTGCTGTGGGTGCTGGCCTTGTCTGCAGCTGAGCAGCACAAGACGTGACACAGAAAGCCCTGGATAAGTGGTGTATCACTGTCACCGCTGGCATCAGGCTGAATGCTGGTGGAGTCACCCGCTGACCATGGTTTTGTATGGCTGTTGTCCTCATCACAGACCACGCCTGACTCCTTACTGAGAAGCACTGCCTGCCCCATAAAGCGAGGGCCGGCACCTTACCCGCAAAGCTGTGGTGAACTGGGCTTCAGCGTTGTCCATGCAGTTGACAGAGACACAATACAGGCCCTGGAAGAAGAAGTTGCTGAGGGCTCAGAGCCACATGCAGCTTGCCCGGGGCTGCACAGCTGCACCCAGGCGAGCCTGACAAGTGACTCTACTGAGCTAGCTATATCTGAGCTTTACCCTGACAAACAGGGAGAAAGATGGCATGCTTAATTATTCCTGCCTCCCGGGACCTAAGTCAACTTGGACTTGATGACATGCTTGTCAGAGTGAAGTCCACAGGGAAGGTTCTGAATTCTGCCGGGGGTGGTGGTCAGAGGGTTACTCGCAGGGGTGGGGCTGGAGGCGGGCAGCCCTCATGCACTCACCAGCAGTGTATGCAGCTGTGCTGCGTGGTTGGAGAAGAGCCGGGGGGATTGCTGGCACAGCTGACAGACCTGGGAGATCTGCCGGGAGAGAGCATGTCTGACATCACTTGGCCTGTAATGTGGAACCCAGTGTCCTGGCAGCATTGAGGAGAGACCCCAAAGCCGGTGGGTGTGCCCATGTCGTGCCCACTTTAACTTGGGCACAAAGTCCCAGCGGATGTGCCCATTGTGAGGATTAGGCACAGCCTTGACCTCTTTGAGGATGGTGACCCTTGTCCATTACCCACTTTCTCCCTTTCCAACTTGTGTCTCAGCTGTACAGTACCTTCACCCTTATCAAGGCCCCCGTGCCCTTTCAGGAAGGTGGGCATAAGGGATTACAGATCACAGGGCAGGAGGAGTGCTAGAACTGCCGTCAGGGGACCCTAAAACCCCAGACCCCATGTTCCTTGGGCATGCCAACTTTTAGGTAAAAGCCTCTGATCAGTTGTGTCCACGCAGGGTCATGGACTGCCAAGTTATAGTCATATGACAGATGACGTCCTGCTGACACGCACTGGCGACACATTTACATTCTCCCACATGACACCCTCCGAGACCCAGCAAACTCAAACCACTCTACCCCTCAGCCTTCCCACCCTGTGTGTGTGCAGCCCCCAGTGGCCTCACCTCCTGCAGCGCTGTGGCCTTGTGTCCTGTGACGAGCCTGCACATGATGATGTGCTCAAGGAGGATTACTTGGAAGGAGGACAGAATGGGGCTGCAGTCGAGCACTGGGGGCGAGAGGCAGGGGTGAGCATTCGAAGCATGAGTGGAGGAGACGCTGACCCCTGCCTCCTAGGGGCTTCGAGCCCTCCGGCCACACCGGCCCCATAGCTACCTGGGTCTGAGCCCACTTGCTCCGCTGGACACTGGCCCAGCACCCAGTCTGTCACCTTGCTCGTTGTCCACAGCACCCTCAAGCGAGGGGCTGCATCTCCCTGTCTAGGTGAGGAAACAGGCTCATAGCAGGCTTTGGTGACCAGGGTATTGTAAGAGCAAGAAATTCTGGAGGGATCTGTCTTTCATCCTCACCACACCCCGACCCAGCTGAGTGCTCAAGGGCACTCTGGACACAACACATTCTAGAAATGCTCAAGTTGTCTGGGAGACTGAGATGACGTGATAGGCCTCAGGAAACAGTGGGGGGACCCTAGCTTCTGGCTGCCCCAAGCAGCTGTCCTCACATTGGAACCAGACAGCACTTTCCCAACTCATCTGAAGGGAAAGAACCGCAGCCCCCGCGGGCGTCGTTGGTTCTCTGGCTCTAAGGCTCTTCCCCAGCAGCACTGACAAGGGCACAGGGAATGAATGAGGTTAACAGGCGCACAAGCCAGCCAGGGATGTGTGGGGCCCTGGGTTCCTACTAGTCAAAGGTCCTTGATCTCACAGGATGGATTAGTCAAGCATCCAGGAAGAACCCAGGGCCTCCAGAGGACCTGCTGTCAGTCAGTTCCAATCCCAACCTCACCCTGAACACAATCCACATCACGATACTGATAATAGACAGCAAAAGCAGCCAACACCTGTTTCAACTGAGCACTGCCGCCCCAGCAGCCCCCAGTGGAGTCCCGCTAACCCTCATAGCTATCTTGCGCAGTGAGGGGGACAGGACAGAGACGGCACAACCATCCCACAACACAACCCCTTGGGGATCAAGGATCCAGTCCAGGCCTGGCCTGCTCTGCCCGAACCTGGATCGTCCTCATCTGCCAACTGGGGTAACAAGACCCATGGGGCAGGGACCCGTGTTGCAGTCTTTAAAGGTCCTTCAGGCCCAGCATAGGAGGTGGTGATCGGGCCACCCACCAGGGGGGCTACTTGACCCACTGAGCCCCACAGAGCCTGACTTACTCTTGAGCTTCTCCAGCTGCATGAGGGCCTTGTCTGTGTACTTCTGTGCCTTCTCTAGGTAGCCGGCTTGCATGGAGTGCATCACAGTCACCTGGTGACAAGATCAGATGGTGGTGGTCACTGGGGCCCTCTCCTCTCTCACCTGGGCCACCAGGCCCCGGCCCCTCCAGGGACTCACCAGGTAGACAAGCACACACATGTGCTCCTTGGGCAGCCAGTGGAAGAGGTCAGCGGGGTTGCTGGGCAGGATCTCATCATCGTGCAGTGTGGAGATGGTCTGGATGCACTGCTGCAGCTGCTTCAGGCATGGCTTCACGCTCTTTACCTGCAGCAGGCAGACAGCAATGCACACCTGAGCACCCGTCTGCTCCTATCAGGTGCCAACTGCCTGCCCATCGGCCCCTCAGCCCTTCCTTCCCGGGAACTCCTACCACACCCACCACTTGCAGGAAGCCCATCCCCACAGATGGGTCAGCCAGCTTTCAAGGCACAGGGCAGGGCCAGGAGGGTCATCTGTGGCACTGAGGCTCCACCACCACCCAGCGCAGGGCCCAACACCAAGGCCTGGGAAAGGCCTGTTCAAAGACCCTGCTCCAGCCACATTTTCTCCTTCCTGCAGTGACCCCAAAAGAGGAGGACACGGCTGGTTATCCTGGGGGGTGTGAAGTGGCCACTCGGAGTCCTGCAGGTGCTGTGGTTTATACAGACTGGCCTTTCTGCACCAGGAAGCCCCATCCCGAGGCCCTACAGGCCATCTCCACAGCCATCAGCACCCTGTGAGAATTTGCACTGTGCTCCTATGTGTTGACTGAAGTGCTCGGCCCAACAAGCAAAGGTGGGTGCGCATGGGGGAACCGAGGAAGCGTGACAGGGTGGGGAGGGTGTGTGGAGCAGCACCTGTCCAAAAGGCTGAGACGTTCCCCCACGTACAGGCACAGCTGCTCCTCAACCATATGAGGGTTATGGGCATTTTGTGTATGTGCCTCAAACACAGCTGATTTTGTTAGTCCCTACTCAACTCCCACAAAGCTGTCATTAACTGGGGGCGGGGTGGGGGATGGACACTGCTTGAGCACCTGCTGTATGCCAGGCACCATGCCAGAATCCCCAGTGTATTTTCTTGGATTCCCCAAACTGCCCTCAAGGTCATTTGACCATTCACACACTGAGTAGATGTGTGTGAGGCCACAGCTATTCCCGCTATAAGGGCAGAAATGGGACAGACCCATTCCTGGAGTGCCCTCTGTCCACAAAGGCACAGTACTCATGCCAGAGTACGACAGGGCTGTGGGGGAATCGAGCCCCGAATGACAGACGTGCCCAGTGGTGAGGGACAGGAGGAAATCACAGAGCAGATGTCTTAGCTTACAGGCCCACCCACCACCTGCCTCCTCCCCAGCAGCCCTCAGGTGAGAGGCACTACATACCTGCCCAGCATCCAAGTAGTGGGTCACCTGGAGCACCAGGAAGAAGACACGCAGAGACTCTTTCTGGATGGGGTTCCCTTGCCAGTTCTCAACTATCTGTCCACAGAGGGTCAGTAGTGGGTGGACTTCCTGCAACTTGCGCTCCATCAACAATAGCTGGGGAGGAAGAGATGCACGTGCTGGGAGACCCTCCTGGTACAAAGGACTGCCACCCACCTGCCCACGCGCTGTGGGACTGCTGGCACCACGAAGGGAGGGTGCATAGCCGGGCTGGAACCCAGGTCTAGGCAGCTCCAACCCAGGCTGCTCTTCCATCAGCACAGATCCCACAACCTGGAACCTGAGTTTTACCTCTGAATCCAGCTGGGGGACATGGGCCTGCCCCTCGTGTCTGCCTGCCATGCGTGAGGGTCTGGGCGCCTGAGGGGCCACAACATGGCAAGCAGGCAAGGCTTTGGCAGACCTCGTGGGGACCCGGCCTCACGTCCACCATACCAGTCCCATCCCATCCAGGCTCCACTTACCATCCCTTTGCTGAGCAGGAACAGTGCCCTGGAAAAGAGAGGGGTAGTCAGGTCTGGGAGACTCAGGCACCCCTTGGGATGACTGTGCCATCTCAACATTCACAGGAACCTAACGAGCCACCTCTGGGACAGTTAAATGGATGACAATGGACCCTGGCCAATTAGGTCTGTTTTATTTATAAGAGAGCTCTATTTTGTTCTATTCTGTTTGTCTTTAGCTTTTTCCTGTTTAGACACTCATGTGGTTCAAAAGCTCGGAAAGCAGAAACATGTGCTCAGAAAGCACAGAGGGGCAGGGTACAGGACAGCACATCCACCATAACCTTACTCTCGCTGACACAGCAGATCACAGGTTCCATGTCTGGGGACAGCACAGGGTGAGGCAAGGAGAGAAGGGGGGTAAGTAATCAGCCTCAGGTGTCCGAACCGAAATCTGCACCTCACCGTGGCCCCTCTGTGCCCCCCGCTTCCTTGCCTATAACCAGCCAAGCCCCCTTGGGCTCTCCTGAGGGTTAAGGGGATGAAACTCAGGAAGCCTAGGCATGTCAGCAGCTTCGCTGCCCGCTGTCCCCACCCTCAAGGGTGGCGTGGCCAGGAGATTTCTACTGTCTCTCTTAAATCTTTCTGCACTTTCTAATAAACAAGCACGTACTGCTGTCATCAGCAAGAAAAATAATAAAATGAACACATTAAAAGGTTTACGAGACTGCCAAAAGACAGAGGAGGGCAGCCCAGCCTCACCCCAGTGCCTAGGGGCTGCTCACGGCACTGGCGTTGGGACAGGCTTTTAGGATCGGCTGTTGGGCTGTCGTCACAGTTTGTTTAACATCTAAGTCTTTGTCCCGCCAGTCTGTGCAGAGTCCCCATGTGCTGCAGCTGACACCCCGTCAAATGGGCATCATTCCAGGTGAGTAGACTGAGGTGGAGGGGGGTCCCAGTCACACAGTGAGAGATGTCTATACTCCCAGCCACCTCGCCATTCCTTGTTGTTACCTCACGGTGTGGACACTCTAAGGTCTACTGTCTGACTGCTGAAATCTAAGGCCTCGAACTTCACGTCAAGGTTCCCATATTGTCACATCACTAGGCCATATGCCCGAGATCAGAAGTTCTGTGGCAGGCGACCTGTAGGCGTCATGCCCTAGTGAGGCCCACCCAGGTCCCCCGCCCACAGTGGTACAGAGACCTGTTTGAGGACACTTGTGACTGAACATGTGCAGTGTGTGGCCATCCCCATGCCCTGCAAGGCATGAGTGTCACCCAGAATCCAGTGATGGCCACAGCACGAGGAGGATAAGATGGGCCAGGAACACAGACCAGACTGTGTGACAGTGTCCATCCCAGGGCAGGTTGGTTGAGGGATGACAGCCTGTGGGGAACTGTGTGGACCGCTGTGAGCACTTGCAAGTCCAGAGCTTAGAGAATGGAGTTAGGGACTGTTCTGTCCCAATAACCCCATGGGACAAGCTTAGATTTTGTGTTTCCAGAATCCCAATGCACACAACAATAAGAGCATTGCTACCTGGAGTCTGGAATCCTACTACAGAGGATTCTTCTCTTTAGGGGAAAAAGAGACAGACTGGAGGCTCT
Source organism: Monodon monoceros (assembly GCF_005190385.1). Classification (NCBI taxonomy): domain Eukaryota; kingdom Metazoa; phylum Chordata; class Mammalia; order Artiodactyla; family Monodontidae; genus Monodon; species Monodon monoceros. Next base: position 166,506,074 of record NW_021703768.1, read on the forward strand.
CTTAGAGGGCACACAGTGAAGCATTGGTGGCCTCTGACCCCTGACCCCAACCCCAGGGCATTAGCCTCCAGGTAGTCTAAGCAGTTTCACGCATAACATGAACCTATGTCCCTTCTTTTACACAAATGTCCACTTACTCTGTCTCCTGTTATGTATCTAAAAACTCCTGGGTGTCCCCTGAGTGGGGACACTGGTTGCCAAGCATGCTGCCCACACTCTCTACAAGCACCACTCTCGCACTGCACCAGGAAGGGGATCAACCCAGAAAATCATACGAGCCCTTTTTATTTCAAGAGATCCTAGAAACGTGCAAGTGCTGATGGTACTGAGAATGCCAGCTGCCCCTCACCCTCACGGTCAACTCAACAACTCCTTACTTCATGAATCGATGGGGCAACAGCATCTCGGTGCTGCCTTAATTTGCATGTCTCTTACTACGTATAAGGGTGGCCATCGTTTCATGCTGAAATGCCATTTCTATTTGTTGTCCAGGATCAAGGTGGCCAAATTCTTTCCAAGTAAGAGGAGGAGGGGCCCAGGGAGAGGGTGCCTACCGTGTGTACTCAGATCCCACCACCCGGGCGTACTCGGCTCCCACACCCAGGAGGTCACAGGCTGACACCAGGTCCTTCTCAAGTGTGTGCAGTTGCTGAAAAGAAGAAAGAACAATGACCCTCATTTCCAAACCACTTGCTTTACAGTACCTGACCTTATGGCTGGCGAGTTAAACTGAACGTCCCTACATCAACGAAATTGCCTCAGTGTCAGTTTTCAGCTAAACTAAGCATATTATCTCATCAACAGTGTTTGGGTACAGAACTCCACTTTGTTTATAGTGTACATCATCTAAGCTTAATGGTGCATACAGCCAGCAGTTAACACTCACAGGTGCAGACCCCTCCAAGGCTGTGCGAGTATGTTTGAATGCTTCCCAGGTCACCTTCAGGGGGTGGTCACTAGGGGAGCAGCCAGAGGAGCCTCAAACAAGGAGGGACTCTTTCAGGGGTAAGTACCTATGGGAGTTTCAAACCCAGAAGCTTTGATAGGCTGAAAGGCAGGGACACCTGTGGGGCCTTGGTTGAGATCTTGGGATCCATGCTCATAGCACAAACCAATACTGTGACCTGAGGCAGGTGACTCACCGCCTGGCCTGCTTCCTCCTCTGCCAGCAGGCACAAAAGCACATGGAGGATAAAAGGAGGACAGTGCACGTGCAGGGCAGAAAAAAGCCTGGAGGGAAGGCAGGGGCCCAGGCTAGGTGAGCTCTTCTCAGCAGGGGACCCTCTGAGCCAAATCCTCCTGGCATTAATGCTCCCCCAGGGAGCAGGGGACACTTGCAGCCCAGCACCCACTGTGCGTTCAGGCAGGTGATGGAGCTTTATCGTGGAGGGTGGGCGAGAGATGGCCTGGTGGGTAGGCTGTGTCAGGGTCAGGAGAGGATAGAGGATGGCCAGTGCTGGGGAAGTGTGGGCAGACCCCAGGATGAAGAGGCACTCTTCATGAAGGAGTCTACCCAGCCCCCGGCCTGCAGACTCCTCCACTGTAGCCAGGAAAGCCCAGCGTAGAGAGCCCCTCACCAGCTGAGCATCTCAGAGTGCAGGGACCAGGCACCACCTACATCTGAGGAGCTTAAGGGAGGCTGAGGGCAGAGGGGCTGTGTGGAGACCAGGGTGAGGCTATACCCCAGCAGGCCCCAAAAGTGGGCTCTAGGAGAAAAGGCTTGACTCCAGCGTTTCTTGCTCAACAGGCAGTCCCTTGGAATCTCTGCACAGCTCTCAGAAAACAGAGTTGACCTCTGGCAAGAAATGCTCCCTAAATTTTGATGAATGCAGGCCAAAGGGAGCAACAGGAGGGAGAGAAACATGAAGACTAGGCCCCAAGTCAGCTCCAGGGGAAGGACACTCCCACCAATCACCCCAGGTGCTGCTGAGTGAGAGGCCCACCCTGGGAGTACCGCCTCCTGGCGACAGTCTGGAGGGGACTTGTGAGCAGGTCAAAGAAACGTTCCTGTGTCCCCATCCGCTCAGTACTGCAGCCTGAGGAAGACCCGTGTGTCCCAGAGTCTGCTTATTTGTACTTGAGGCAGCTGTGCCCCAAGGTCACGGCCCCCAACAGGCACCCATGCATCTCGGCCAGGCCCACAGTACTCACAGCAAGCTGGAAGAGCAGGCGGCAGTGCCAGTACGGGGTCTGCTGTGAGATCTGGATTGCTTTCCGCAGCAGTGGCTTTGCTGCATCAACGGAATTCTGAAAGGAAACAGTGAAGTTTGGGGAGGAAAAAGCAAGCTGGATTCCTTATGCAGCAGCTGCGGAGCCAGAAGGCCATTCCTGTTCACACTTACCAAAGGATTTGTGGGTTGCCAGTGTGCTTGATTAAAGAAGAAAAGATATTTTATTAGACTCACTGGCTGGGAAGTTTTTGTATCGACCTTAAAATAACTCCCCACTCAACTAAACGGAAACTAGCTTTAGTTCAAAATCCTGAACAGTCAAATTGATAACAATTGCTGTCTTTCCTGTTCTGCAACCAGAGAGAGGGGTCAGGGGCATGAAAAGGGGTCACTGCTCAACGGTGGGAAGGGCAATTTTCAGCTACACCTGACATCAGGAACCAGCTTAAGGTAAACTATATAAACTTGTTCAGGAACTAATCACCTTTAGCCTAGGAACAAGGCTGTTTTCCAACAGTCCTCGGTAGAAAAAGATTCTGCTAGCCTTTGTTAGCAAGTGATCACCCATGGTTGCCCCATGCCAGGCGTGGGAGATAAGAAAATTATGAGAAGTCTTAAAAGCCGGAAGGGAATCCACTCCTGAGAGTCCCAGTTTGCCACTGTGCTTTGCTACAGGGAGAGAGAGTTTGCTTTCAGAAACCTTCATATGTTCTTACCTCTTGACAGTATAATTCAGACAAAAGACTTGCTGCTTCAAATTTAACATCTTCAAACTGCGGGATCTAATGATGTCCAGTTAAGGAAGTAGAGACACTGCAAAATGGTCAGTTTAAAAGGGCCACAGGGCTTCCCTGGTGGTGCAGTGGTTGAGAGTCCGCCCGCCGATGCAGCGTACACGGGTTCGCGCCCCGGTCCGGGAAGACCCCACATGCCGCGGAGCAGCTAGGCCCGTGAGCCATGGCCGCTGAGCCTGCGCGTCCGGAGCCTGGGCTCCGCAACGGGAGAGGCCACAACAGTGAGAGGCCCGCATACCGCAAAAAAAAAAAAAAAAGGGCCACAGCTCAGCGTTCTTGCACTGCAGAGACTGGCCGGACGGGCATATCCCCACCCGCTCTAAAACCCCTAGTTCACATATTCCCCCAGTAATCCCTGAGCTTGCTGCTGGCTGGGTGTGGAGCTAGAGGCTGGGGCATGAAGAGGAGCACAGCACCCAGGGAGAAGCTACTGGTCTGAAGGGATGCTCCAGGTAATCTGTGGGGCAAAGCCCAAACCCAAGGTGTGCATTATAGGTAGGATTCAAGTTTATAACACATTTTTTTTATTTAGAAAGAGTTTTCCTTAAAGGGAACAGTACCAAGAAAAGGATACTTGCTGTGATATCAACCACTGAAAGAGAAAGAAAAAAGCATTAATTCTCAACCATACTCTTTGCACCTGCTTAACTGGCTCCACTTTGGGGTTTACACAGGTTGTCTTGTCACCAAAGGCTGCAGGTGTTCGGTTAAGTGGGAAGATGGACTGCTCAGCCTAAGAGGGTGGGCTTGCTTTTCCTCTAGTCCAGCAACCAGGGCGTGTCTGGGGGAAAGGGAACATGAACTTGCTCCCCCACTCACGGGCTTCCCATCCTGCCAGGCTCCGGAGTCAGAATTGGAGCCCTCTCTCACTACAGCAGCAATGCTTCACAAGGGGAAGGAGCACAGAGGGGCCACCACATGACACTCACTGTAGTACGCCAAGAGCAAATCATGACGTGAGGAATTAATTACAATTAGAGAGTCGGTCTGTGGGTGTCAGTCCTTCCTGGAGAAGTGACATTTAAAAGATGTTTGGAAATGAGCAAAGTTAGCCTCAGAGGGGAGGGAAGAGTACTCCAGGAAGGACTGGTGTGGGCAGCACCTGGCCAGGGGTAGCAGGGATGATTCTGAGTTCTGAGCTCACCATCCCTCTCTGCTAGTACACAGGCTGGGACGTGGTTCAGATAACGACATGCTCCCACTTGGCCATAACTGTGTCCTGGAGTTTCACATTCCAACAGGAGGCGGTGAGGTCCCAGGACAGTCCGCCACACCACCACACTGACCACAGTCTGTCAGACTATCAAGGACTCAAGCATATACCTGACGCTGTTCCTGCTGACCCACTCATCCTGCAAACATTCTCCGAGCCTCAGAAGTTGCTGGAAGGCAGATCCAGAGCCCAACAGAAGACTCTTACTTGCCATGCTCCGTGGGAGAACAGTGTGTGTGGTGTGTATGTGTGTGTGGTGTGTGTGTATGGTGTGTGGTGTGTGTGTGTGCACGCGCGCGCATGTGGAGGGAGGTGGTGGGGGTTGGGGTGTCTGGGGCTGGGCCTTGAAGGATGAGGATGTAAGTATGGGTGTTACCAGGCAAAGAAGGAAGGGGAGGTGCTCCAGGCAAAGAAGAGCAGAGGGCCAGGGAGGTGAGGCTGGAAGGCCCATTTGGTCTCTGTGCCACTCATGTGACTGTGGGTAAGAATGCCCTGATGTCACCCCTGGAGCCTGACCCAGTCAGACGCATAAAACAAAAGCACCCAATCAGATCCAAGTTTTAAGAGCATCTTAGATGCAGCAAAGGACGCAGAGGGAGGAGGAGAAAGAGGAAAGAGGCTGAAGGCCCATGGGTCTGCTGGCCGCCAGGGAGAAAGGCCAGTGACGCCAGCGGGACAGCCTTGGAGCTCGAGATGTCTCTGAGGCTGAGTGGTGGCCAGGGAAGTCACCAAAGAGGCTCGGCAAGACTTGGAGCTGGTCTGGAGACCAGCTGCCTCAGAGACACAGGTGGGCCAGGAGAGGGAGCTATGGGAGTAGAGGAGAGGGACAGAACAGAGAGAAAGAGGGAACATGGAGAGCCACCAGGCTCCTGTGTCTGTCACACACACATACAAGTGCACGTGCACATAGAGCCCAGGCAAAAGGCACTCCGCAGCCAGCCCGGGTGTCCCCTCCCAAGGCTCCCCTGCAACAGGGTCAGGAGGAGCTCAGGGTCCCAAGAGGGACACGGCCAGTGCCTGCTGCCAGGAGTGTGGCCCCAAGTGAGGCTCCTTGGCTGAATACCACCTACATGGACAGTGGGGACAGGCCTAGCTCCAGCCTTGTGTGACATCATGAAGCTGGTAAACACAGCTTTCTACAGAAGCCACTCCTCCTCACTGGGAAGGGCAGTCGAGCTAGAGACACTCCTGAAGGCCACCAACTGGGAGGAGGGACAAAGACACCGTGTAGGAAACTCTGTGACTAAAAAGCTTGGTTAGGGACACGCTAAGACCTGGTCCCACCTCAAGATTCTGTAATTCCATAACTTAATCTCCACATGCAAGACATATCTCAGGCAAGGCCTCCATACTCAAGGGGAGCCCTTTAGAGAGAGTACAGGATGGATACAGACACACATGAGAAGCATTTGCCTTCCACTCGGAGCGCCGTGTGGCTTGCTCTCAACAACCCAGCCTGGCAGCCAGGGCGGAGTGGCCTCAGTAAAGCCATCACCTACAGCTGAGTTTCCAAGTCAAGCTTGGCCATGCCTCAGGACCTGGCGTAAAGCTGACTACATCTGTGTGTCACTGTTCCCCAACAGAGGTGAAGAAGGCAACAAGAGGTGAAACTCCTCCAGTGGGGCGAAGAAGCCTTCCTTATGAGTCTGTGCCCCAGGGATGCTCTCCCCACTGCACAAGGCATACTCCAAATTCACGTGAGGACAGTCCACAGAAGTATGTCCATGGTGGGCAGACTGTGAGGGGACACAGCCATTTGCCTACTGCCTGGGGAGGGCCCCACTATGCCGACTTCTCCAGCGCCTTGGCCTGTGCTGCTGGGCCCAGGCCCACATGGGCCCATCAAATGTCTCTTCATTTGGGGATTTTATGTGGTTAACATCTATTCAGTAGACATTTGGGCTGGACCCCACTAACATCTCTTTTCTATAAGTCAGATGTGTCTGTTAATGATCAGTTTCTATCTCTGACAGTTCTGTTTTCTGACCTGCGGGCTGGAGAAAGAGCATCACATCCCCCTGGGGCCTTTCGTGACCACGGGGAGAGCTGAAAAGTAATGTGTAAAGTTTGAAGACTCAAACCTTCTGGAAGGCCTTGTCTGTCAGTGTGAGAGGCTGTCAGGAGCGCTGCTCTAGGGGCCAGCGGACAAAGTTTGAGGTGTGGACCCACATGGGAGTTAGCAACACTCCAACTCCTGGAGGAGCTGGATCCTAGTGGTCCTTAGCATCCATTTCCCAGAGCCATGATCTGCCACCATTCTCTCATGCATGCACTGTGAGCCACCAGCCCTCAACACACACACAAACTGGGGATGTTGGATAAAGCCCCAAAATGTGCCTCATCATGATTCTGTGTCCCCAGTGCCTAGAAGGGGCTGACACACGGGAGGCTCTCAGGAAACATTTGTTGCATGAATGATGACTTTATCATCACAAGGAAATGAGGGCTTCCTCATGCACAAATGGCCACAGAACTGAGGCTTATGCCCTTTTTTTTTGGCTGCATTGGGTCTTCGTTGCTGCGCGAGGGCTTTCTCTAGTTGCAGCAAGTGGGGGCTACTCTTCCTTGTGATGTGTGGGCTTCTCATTGTGGTGGTTTCTCTTGTTGCAGAGCATGGACTCTAGGCGCTCGGGCTTCAGCAGTTGCAGCATGTGGGCTCAGTAGTTGTGGCGCATGGGCTTAGTTGCTCTGTGGCATGTGCGATCTTCCCAGACCAGGGATAGAACCCGTGTCCCCTGCATTGGCAGGAGGATTCTCAACCACTGCGCCACCAGGGAAGCCCAGGCTTATGCCTTTTAAACACAAATTCTAATTCCTAAGTGGCATCAGACATCTCCTTGTCTTTAAACGTCACTGTTTCTTGCTCAGGCATCAGTGTCAGTGACACCTGAGCCGTCCCCAAGATGACCCATTTCTGAAGCTGTAGGACTAGCTCCATGTCATGGAGAGCCAGTCACTTCCCCAGGATTGTCAGTCAGAAGCCAGTCAAATCACTTTGCTTTTGTACCTTTTTTAACTTGCAACATAAATTCATAATCAGAAATCTAGATATTAGAAAATACGTCCATCTCACAAATTATCCAAGGTTGCTACCTCAACCTATGTTTTACTTTGTAACACTAAAGTATAACTTTTATGTCTTCTTCCTGTCATGCGAAAGCAGCCAAACTGAGAGTCCCGTCACTGCCAGGAAGCCTGCAGGTGTGAGGCAGAGATGTGAATGACCCTACCAGAAGCCTCTGGGGTCACCTTGGGGTTCTCAGGAAAAGCAAGGGTCACCACAGGGCTAGCATGCACCCTGAGGGGTGGAAGGGCTGGGATCAGCACACTTCTCATTCCTAGGGCATTCAGTTCAGGGCTGAGTGTTTCAAGGCTTCTTGTACCTCATAACCAAGGTAAGTTTTTCTTAAAAATCAGGTTTTTTTAAGTCACCAAAATGTGTAGAAATAGTTATCAACTGCAACTCCTCTGGGATGGAAGCACAACATTTAGGAGCCAGCCTTGCCTCTCTCTGCCATGTGACCACGGCTACAAGCATCCCGGTCAGTACTGCCATCGGCAAGTCGGAAGTGGTCTCTACCTTGTGGGTTTGGTGAGGATCCAAAGAGACAATGCTCCAAGAACCGTGAACGCAGGGCCTGGCATGTGGAAAGCACCAAGAATACTGTAATAATTCCTAGGCAGGAACCGGAAGAAGTAGGGGTTGCAGGGGAGACATGGGGCAAGTTGGTAGCATCATGAAGTAAAGGTTCCTAAACACATTTCACTTCCTGAAGTCAGGGGAGACTCAGAGAATGAGTGAAGAAAATGGAAATGCGAACAGGAGGAAGCACAGATAATTCTTCCATGAAAATGCTTAACAGCAAGTTCTGCAAATGCAGCTTCTGTACCACGTTCTGCTCCCAGCTGATGTGGCATGGAATTTACCAGGACACAGCCATGATCCTAAAGGATGAAAGATATGCTCCATCTGTGCCTGATGATGAAAGGCCCAGAATTGAGCCCTTTTAGGCCTTAAAATAAGAAAGGGAAGCTTTTAATCACTTGCTGGGAAGGTAGCCATAGACTCTCGGGCTAAACCTGGAAGCACAATTAAGGAGTATCTGACTGGCAGTTTGGAGCTGCTTTCTAAGTCAGACGAACAACCACTAAAAAGTAGCCCCATTGCAAACACACAGAGAAAGCAAACATGGCATCAACACAGGTGCTGCAGTCACTAAAGACCACTGTCCAAAGAATGACTGCCTGGATTATAGCAAATAACGAACAATCCATTCCAGAGAAGTAGCATTTATTCCTCTGTGGCTTTCAAATCAGCAAAATCTAAGGATGATGATGCACTTTCCAGATAAATTAAGAAAGTTAAGGGGGAAATAAATACACATCTAAGTACAGATATAAAGATTCTCAGTTCCACAGTGGAAGCACAAATGACTGAAATGGAACTGTTTGAAAAACAGTAAAATATAAGAGAAGACTGAAAATTTACACAGGAATAGTATGTAGCAAGAGGAAAGAAAACAAGGCAAAAATGAAATGAAAAAGAACACAATCTGACAAAACCTGTAGAAATAGCTTCACAAAGTATCTAGCCAAGAGATTTTGATGTAAAGTGACATTCCTTATAATCATGAATGATTTAGTCAGAGTCCCAAAGGAGTCAAGAATTCTGTTGAGGGGACTTCCCTGGTGGTGCAGTGATTAAGAATCTGCGTGCAATGCAAGGGACACGGGTTCGAGTCTTGGTCTGGGAAGATCCCACATGCCGTGGAGCAACTAAGGCCGTGCGCCACAACTACTGAGCCTGCGCTCTAGAGCCCGTGAGCCACAACTACTGAGCCCACGTGCCTAGAGCCTGTGCTCCACAAGACAAGCCACCGCAGTGAGAAGCCCTTGCACCGCAACAAAGAGTAGCCTCTGCTTGCCGCAACGAGAGAAAGCCCGTGTGTAGCAATGAAGACCTGACACAATCAAAAATAAATAAATTAAAAAAAAAAAAAGAATTCTGTAGATACATCCCCATCCCTGCCAAAACCATAAGCAAAAAGAGAAGGCTCTCTGGTGAAGTGTCTTGTCATGCACTGTAATAGTTACAGGACCTGCTGAACAGATCCAGGGAATGAGGCAGCCAGCAGGTACTCCGAAGGCCTGCAGAGGCAGGTATGACTGAGAGACCAATGGCTGCAACTTGGATAAAGCTGCTGAGGAAAGGGAGAAATACCCTCCGTCCCTCTGATGGGAACCCTTAACAAATGAACTGATGAAGCAGATGGGTGAGTATATTACACATTCCTTCTGGAAAGCTTACAAATACAGTTGAGGAAACAGAAATAATAATCTACCCTTATATATATAAAAAAGTGATTACAAACGAGGTTAGGATCTCTCATAGGGAAAGCAAAAGATGATGAAAATAACAGTTAAGGAAGATGAATGTAATATACTAAGTTCAGAGGTCAATTAAAAGTTTTATCTATAGCACTTATATGATTCTTTACCTAGTAAAGAATGAAAGGAAAGGAAAGGAAAGAATAAAAGTTGACAGCTCCGTGATTTGGAAAAAATGCACAGCTAATAAAGAATGAAGTTTAAAAAAAGCATGCTTGCACTGCAATGCAAAAGGAGATCAGAAACAACCAAAGAAGGAAAACATTACAAAGAATGGCACTTTAACTGAAATCTGGACAAACTTTCACGTGGGGATGCACCTGACAGAAAGAAAGGTATTTCCAGGTGTAACGACAATGCGACCTACAGAGGGTACCCTGTGGCTCTATGGAAGACCCCACAAGATTTAGGGTTCTGTAAAATCGAGGGAAAACTCTCCACGATGATAAGGATTTAAATTATGGGTCCAAAAGCCAAGCAGCTACAAGGAAGCAATCTGAGGCATGGCTGCTTCTCCTTGACAGCACTGAGTGGGCAAAATATGATAAGGACAATATACACAGTGACTGGACTTCCCCGGTGGCGAAGTGGTTAAGAATCCACCTGCCAATGCAGGGGACACAGGTTCGAGCTCTGGTCCGGGAAGATCCCACATGACTCAGAGCAACTAAGCCCATAGGCCACAACTACTGAGCCTGTGAGCCACAACTACTGAAGCCTGCATACCAAGAGCCCGTGCTCCGCAACAAGAGAAGCCACTGTAATGAGAAGCCCATGCACTGCAATGAAGAGGAGCCCCCGCTCACCACAACTAGAGAAAGCCTGCGTACAGCAATGAAAACCCAACGCAGCCAAAGATAAATAAGTTTATAAAAAAAAATATATATATATATACAGTGACTATGAACCACTGCTAGAAACAGGCTGAATGGAAAGGAAAAAGTAAAACTATCACTGTTTGCACATGACATGATACCATATACAGAAAATCCTAGAGATGTCACCAAAAAATATAATTTATAAATGAATTCAATGAAGTTGCAGGATACAGAATATACAGAAATCTGTTGTGTTTCCATACACTAATAATGAACTATCAGGAAAAAAAATTAAGAAAACAATCCCATTGACGACTGTATCAAAAAGAGTAAAGTAGCTAAGAATAAATCTAACCAAGGAAGTAAAAGTCTTATACTCTGAAAACTCTAAGACATCAATGAAAGAAAATGAAGACTACAGAAACGAATGGAAGCTATACTGTGCTCATGGATTGGGAGAATTAATATTGTTAAAATGACCATACTACACAAGGCAATCTGCAGATCCAATGCAATCCCTCTCAAAATACCAATAGTATTTTTCACAGAACTAGAACAAATAATTCTAAAAATTTTATGAAAACACAAAGGACCGTGAGTAGCCAAAGCAATCTTGAGAAAAAAGAACAAAGCCGGAGGTATCATGTTTCCTGATTTCAAACTATGCTACAAACCTACAGCAATAAAAACAGTATGGTAATGGCACAAAAACAGACACATAGATCAATGGAGAACAGACAGCCCAGAAATAAACCCATACTTATACAGCCAATTAATCTACGACAAAAGAGGCAAGAATACATAATGGGGAAAAGACAGCCTCTTCAATAAATGGTGTTGGGGCACTTCCCTGGTGGTCCAGTGGTTAAGAATCAGCCTTCTAATGCAGGGTACGTGGGTTCGATCTCTGGCCGGGGAACTAAGATCCCACATGTTGTGGGGCAACTGAGCCCACGCACCACAGCTAGAGAGAAGCCCACGCACTGCAATGAAAGATCCCGCGTGCTGCAATGAAGACCCAACTAAGCCAAAAATAAATAAATAAATATTTTTAAAAAATGGTGCTGGGAAAACTGGACAGCCACATGCAAAAGAATCAAACTGGATTACTTTCTCACTCTATATAAAAAAATAAACTTAAAATGGATGAAAGACTTAAAGACCTGAAACCATAAAGCTCCTAGAAGAAAACATGAGCAGTATACTCTTTGATATCAACCTTAGCAATATTTTTCTGGATCTGTTTCCTCAGGCAAGGGAAACAAAAGCAAAAATAAACAAATGGGGGCTTCCCTGGTGCCGCAGTGGTTAAGAATCCGCCTGCCAATGCAGGGGACACAGGTTCAAGCCCTGGTCCGGGAAGATACCACATGCCGCGGATCAACTAAGCCCGTGTGCCACAACTACTGAGCCTGCGCTCTAGAGCCTGCGAGCCACAACTATTGAAGCCCGCGCACCTAGAGCCTGTGCTCCATAACAAGAGAAGCAATCGCAATGAGAAGCCTGCGCACCGCAATGAAGAGTAGCCCCCGCTTGCCGCAACTAGAGAAAGCCCACGCAGCAACGAAGACCCAATGCAACCAAAATTAAATAAATAAATTTAAAAAAATAAATAAACAAATGGGACTACACCCAGCTAAAAAGCTTTTGCACAGGAAGGAAACTATTAACAAAACAAAAAGGCAGAATGGAGAGAATGGGAGAAGATACAATTGTCCCTCAGTATCCTCAGGGGATTGGTTCCAGGAGCCCTTGAGGATGCCAAAATCCACAAATGCTCAAGCGCTTATATATTTTTATCTTTTAACTGAAGTATAGTTCATTTACACTGCTGTGTTAGTTTCTGGTGTACATCAAAGTGATTAAGTTACATATATTCATACATATACTTTTTCATATTCTTTTTCATTATGGCTTATTACAAGATACTGAATGTAATTCCCTGTGCTATACCTTGTTGTTTATCTGTTTCATATATAGTACTTTGTATCTGATAATCCCAAACTCCTAATTTATCCTTCCCCTACCGCTTTTCCCCCTGGTAACTATAAGATTGTCTTCTATGTCTGTGAGTCTGTTTTCTGTTTAAAATAAGTTCATTTGTATCATATTTTAAATTCCACATATAAGTGATCTCATATGCTATTTGTCTTTCTCTGTCTGACTTACTTCACTTAGTATGATAATCTCTAGGTCCATCCATGTTGCTGCAAATGGCATTATTTCATTCTTTTTTATGGATAAGTAGTAGTCTATTATGTATACATATACCACATTTCTTTATCCATTCATCCATTGATGGACATTTAAGTTGCTTCCATGTTGTGGCTATTATAAACAGTGCTGCTATGAACATTTCAGCACATGTAGCTTTTTGAATGAGTTTTCATCTTTTCCCGATATATGTCCAGGAGTGGGATTGCTGGATCATATGACAACTCCACTTTTTTTTGTTGTTTAATATATACATTGCTGCCGGCATCTTTTGGTTTTCTTTTTTAGATTTAAAAAAAATTTTTATTTATTTAATTTATTTTATTTTTGGCTGCACTGGGTCTCCGTTGCTGCCCATGGGCTTTCTCTAGGTGCAGCAGGTGGGGGCTACTCTTTGTTGCAGTGTGTGGGCTTCTCATTGCGGTGCCTTCTCTTGTTGCAGAGCATGGGCTCTAGGCACACAGGCTTCAGTAGTTGTGGCGCGTGGGATCAACAGTTGTGTCTCGCGGGCTCTAGAGCACAGGCTCAGCAGTTGTGGCGCAAGGGCTTAGTTGCTCCGAGGCATGTGGGATCCTCCCGGACCAGGGCTCCAACCCGTGTCCCCTGCATTGGTGGGTGAATTCTTAGCCACTGCATCACCAGGGAAGCCCAACAACTCTATTTTAAGGAACCTCCATACTGTTTCCCATAGTGGCTGCACCAATTTACATTCCCACCAACAGTGCAGGAGGGTTTCCTTTCCTTTACACACTCTCTAGCATTTATTATTTGTAGACTTTTTGATGATGGCCATTCTGACTGGTGTGAGGTGATACCTCAATGTAGTTCTGATTTGCATTTCTCTAATAACTAGCAATGCTGAGCATCTTTTCATGTGCCTATTGGCTATCTTCTTTGGAGAAACGTCTATTTAAGTTCAAGTCCCTTTTTTTAAAAAAAATAATTTTATTTATTTCATTTATTTTATTTTTGGCTGTGTTGGGTCTTCGTTGCTGCACATGAGCTTTTTCTAGTCGTGGCAAGCGGGGGCTACTCTTCGTTGTGGTGCATGGACTCTAGGCACGTGGGCTTCACTGGTTGTGGCTTGCGGGCTCAGTAGTTGTGGCACACGGGCTTAGTTGCTCCGTGGCATGTGGGATCTTCCCGGACCAGGGCTCGAACCCATGTCCCCTGCATTGGCAGGCGGATTCTTAACCACTGTGCCACCAGGGAAGCCCTGAAAAGGGGGCCCTTGTGCCCTGTTGGACTGTAAATTGGTGCAGCCACTATGGAAAACAGTATGGAGGTTCCTCAAAAAACA
>NW_021703768.1:166520371-166561473 GCF_005190385.1 Monodon monoceros
TGGGCTTCCCTGGTGGCGCAGTGGTTGGGAGTCTGCCTGCCGATGCAGGGGACACGGGTTCGAGCCCCGGTCTGGGAGGATCCCACGTGCCGCGGAGCAACTAGGCCCGTGAGCCACAACTACTGAGCCTGCGCGTCTGGAGCCTGTGCTCTGCAACGAGAAGCCGCGATAGTGAGTGGCCCCCACTTGCCACAGCTAGAGAAAGCCCTCGCACAGAAACGAAGACCCAACATAGCAAAAATACATGAATAAATAAACTCCTACTCCCAACATCAAAAAAAAAAAAAAACAAGAAAAAAACTCACCTCATACCTCTGACAGGAAGAAAGTAACCATTAAAAAAAAAAAGAAAAAAAAAGAAGTCCCTCCTCTAAGCAGAATAAAGCTGGGTAAACGGCAAATGGAGACACCGTATGACAGGAGCGCAGTGTTGCTCTTAGTAGAAACAACTGCACAGCCAGAAAGGGAAGAATGATGGCCACTTTCCCACATTTTTTGAGGCACCAAGATCCCACAGGTCAACATGGGAAGATAGGGCCTGCCCTCTGAAGGGGACGGTTGAGTGGATGGTGGGAGGAAGAGATGTCACAGGTAGATACGGAGAAAGCAGGAGCCCTAAGCCCTGGAATCCAGACACCCCCCCACCCCCCGCCCAGTTCTGCCTTTTACAGGACTTAAAACGACTGCCTCTAGGCTCTGGGCCTCTGTCTCTCACCTATGACTCCCCTCATCACTGATGAGGGCACAACCCTGCTGCTCCTGAAAGACGCAACTGTCGGAGTACCCGGACCGGAGTCCTAGGCCTCTGCCTGTCACCAGAAACATTAAGTACGGTACGGGGCGAGTTTCCTCGGGTCCCCTGAGAGGCTCACGTCTTCGGGGTCTTGCTACTGGTGCGGAAGTCACGCCCCAGGTCCCGGAGGAGCGGCGCCGGCGGCCCCCGCCCGCCAGGGTCGCGACCCCTCAGCCCAAGCTCGGAAAAGAGCCTGCACCTCCACCCTTGCGGCCCGGCCCGCGCTCACCGCCTTCTCCAGGTGGCTGCGCGCCTGCTCGCTGTTCTTGGTGTGGTGGTAGAGCACGGAACCGAGCTGCAGGTGTGTTCGGGCCTCAATGCGCTGCGGCGGCTTGAAGGGGAACACGGCCTGCAAGCAGTGCACACACAGGCGGATCTTGGGCGGGCTGGAAGTGCGGAAGTGTTCGGCAAAGCCCAGGAGCGCCAGGTACCACGACTCAGCCGCCTCGGCCTGCGCTGCCTGGGCCGCCGCAGCCTGAGCCGCCGCCGCCGCCGCCTGAGCCGCCATTTTGGCCTCCCCCAACAACAATCTGCAGCCACAGGGAGGCGGAAGCAGGCGCACGGGGCGGGGCCGGGAGCGCCTCGCGTTTCTCGCGAGAGCTTCTGTACAAAGCATCCTGGAACATGTAGTTTGTATTTGGAGTGGCCGCGGCTCCGGGAAGGTCTGAGAAAAGGCGACACCCTCTGGTCCGCGGGACTGTGATCGGAGATTTCCGATGGGCTGAGGTTTGCATTCCTAGGGTGAAGACCCCAGGTGTCCAAGCAATGGCAGGGCGTGGCTTGGCGATGCGGACTACATCTCCCATCAGGCCATGCGTACTATAACAAGCGCCCCCCGCCACCACCACCCCTCCGCCCCCGGTGGCGCCGGAGCATTGTGGGATTGGATGAGTCTCAAGATGGACAACCGGGATGTTGCAGGTAACAGCCCCCGCCTCCCCGCAAGCGTCTGCCTGGGTGTTCGGGCTATGAGTCTTTGCTTAGCCCTACCGTCGGGCCTACCTCAACCCGCCGGCCCTTAGCCTCAGCTTCTCGGTGGCTGGAAGAGGCGGCTTCTGCACCACCCCCGTCTCCCGAGACCCCAGACCCAGTTACCCCGTCCCCGCCCACCCCCCCCAACCGCTGGTTTGCTGAGGACGCCAGGCTTTCCTTAAAGGCCGCCACCGGGATCTGCCCTGCGCCTGCTTTCCGAAATAACCGCCTTCAGGGCTGCTCAGAGCTCCGCTCCCCGAGCCAGTGGCAACCTTGGGCTGTCCTGCGCCTCTCTTCGTGGCAGCTCCTGACTGGCCTGTATCCCGCTTTCTGGAAAAGCTGTTTTTCCGAACTGCACTTGGCCTCCCTGTACACATTTTCCTGGGTCTTTAGAGCCCCTACTTTAGCACAAGCCTTATTCTTCCACCACCCCAGCCCTAGCCCTCCACCCAGACTGGGATACGTGGAAGAAATATTCATTGTGTGCTAGGCACTGTGCTAGTTGCTGAGCATGTAGTGTAACCAAAACGGGGCCATGCCTTCCTGAAGGCTACTTTCTACTGGGGCATCACAATGCACAAAAAAGGAAATCTTTACAGAGAGTGAGTTATAATGATACGAGAGAGTGGAGGTGCAGGTTGCTGATATTGGGTGGTCAAGGAAAGCCTTTTTGAGCAGAAGATATTTGAGATGAGAAGATGCCAACTATTGGAAGGCCTGGAAGGCAGAGCCTTCTATGCAGAGGGGGACAGCAAGTGCAAAGGCCTTGAGAGCTTGTCATTTTGAAGAATGTCAGGGATGAAGTGGAAGTGGGGAGGGGAGCCATCTCTGGCAGCGTCTTGAAAATCGGCTTTCAGAATTTGGATTTTATTTTGAGTCCCATGGGGAACGTTCGAGGTGTCTTCTCCATCTCCACAACTACCACCCTTGTCTGAAGACACCATCATCTTTTGCTTGGAGCCAGTAAGCCTCCTCGTTGGTCTCCTTGCTGCCTATGCACTCTGTCCAATCAGTAGACAGAATGATCTTAAAAATAAAAATACCAGTTAGATCTTATCAGCTTAATACTCCCCAGTCACTTCCTAAAACCCTTTAAGTAAAACTCAGACTCCCTATCTTGCCCTACCCCCGCTAGCCCCACCCCTGGAACCGCCTGCTCTGACTACATTGGACCTCTGCTTCTTACTCTGCCCAGATCACTCCCCATGTGGCTTTTCAGGAAGCCACCTCTTTATCTTTCTGGTTTTAGCTTAAATGTCCCCTTTTTTAAAGGTTATTTTCTGGCTGGCTGTATAGGTGGTCCTCTGTTATGCTTTCTCATCTCTTTTTTTGTTTCCAGCAGAGAGCTCTTATCATGATTTTGCAACTACTTTTTTGTTACAAGTCTTTTGTCTCCTCAGCCAGAGGTGAATCCCACATGGGCAGAGGCCCCTTCTGTCTTGATTAGCACCAAGTACAGCATCTGGTGCATAACTCAGTAAATGTTTGCTAAATAAATGAAGGAACAGATGTGTGAATGTCAATCTGAATGTCAGTTGCTGCGGGCAGCAGCATCTGGGCTGCTCCCATAGCAGCTGCTGGGCATGTTTTTGGAGCAAAGGTGATTTCTGTTGTACTTCTTTTTCCTCCCCAGGAAAGGCTAACCGGTGGTTTGGGGTTGCTCCTCCCAAGTCTGGAAAAATGAACATGAACATCCTTCACCAGGAGGAGCTCATTGCTCAGAAGAAACGGGAAATTGAAGCCAAAATGGAGCAGAAAGCCAAGCAGAATCAGGTGGCCAGCCCTCAGCCCCGGCATCCTGGCGAGTAAGTCTACCCTGAGGCTGGATTAGGGTCTTCGAGGGTCACCAACAGAGGGTTTTGCTTGCGAGAGTAGTCGAGGTGTTTCTGCATCTAGCCACAGCCTGATGGTGCAAGGAGGAACGCAGGTGCACTTCCAGGAGGCTGTGTGGCAGGAGAGAAACAAGGGGTGTATGGGAGCCCAGAGGATGGCTGCCAACTCTTTCACTCAGTGGTTATTTACTGCTGACCTGTTGTGGGACGGAGCACGGAGCAAAAACCCAGATTCCATCTCTGCCTTTATGGGGCTCACAGTCTACTTGTGAAGGGATGCTCTGGTAGGTAACATGAGGCAGTGTGCTCCCAGATGCAGCAGCTGCCGTAGGGATGCAGAAGAGGCTCTGCGTTCTGAAGGCCCCAGGCAGAGCCAGCCCTTTGAGGAAGCAGGAAAGGACTGCAAAGGGCAGAAGGGAGGCGAGCCCCTGTGTGTCAGGCAGCTCGAGCTGCTGCACCAAAGGGGCTGTTTCTGAGCCAGGAGAGAGGGTTTCCTCCTGACTGTCCTGAGAGGCTCTGAGGGCACCCAAGAGTTTTGAGCAGGGGTGGTGTGATCATGAGGGCACCCAAGAGTTTTGAGCAGGGGTGGTGTGATCAGGGTGACAAGATCCAAGAATTTCAGGCTGGAGGTTGACAGAGACAAGCCCCTTCCTCTGCGGTCTGAAGTGTGGAGCATGTTAGCCCTCCACTAAGGCTCTGTTCCAGCTCCCACCTTTTCTAAGAGTCCGTGGCTTCTCCTTGAGGGCGGAACTTAGACTTTATTCTTGTTGGAACCTCCAGGGTGTTCAGGAACGTGGGGACTGGATGTTGAATGATCTGTGGGTGGGCTTGTGGACTGTCACCCCTGGGGTTATGGAAGGACTTGCACAAAGATGGGAAAGGCCTGTAGGACTGCTTCCAAGAGGGACCCCTGGAGGCTGCTGGATCTCAGCGCCAGGATCAGGCAGCCAAAAAGGAACATCAGGTGGGTGGGTGCAGAGTACAGGTAGCTCTGAAAATAAGGTTGTTTTCCCCATTGTAAAAGCTTAGAACACCTCAGAATTTCGTGCTGCAGAAATAAGAAACATTCAGGTTGCCTCAAGAGAACCATTTTGATATACTCCCTTCCCATGTCATTGCTTTGTTTCACTAAATTGTGGTTAGTTTCATATGTCACTTCCCCCACCCCCCACTTTTTTTTTTTTTTTTGTGATACGCGGGCCTCTCACTGTTGTGGCCTCTCCCGCTGAGGAGCACAGGCTCCGGACGTGCAGGCTCAGCGGCCATGGCTCACGGGCCCAGCGGCTCCGCGGCATGCGGGGTCCTCCCGGACCGGGGCACGAACCCGCGTTCCCTGCATCGGCAGGCAGACTCTCAACCACTGCGCCACCAGGGAAGCCCCCCCCGCCCCCCACTTTTTAAAGGAAAAGCTTCCCCCCAACCCCCGCGTTACAACTCTTTAGAACCGCTACAGTGTTAAAGTTTTATTTATTCATATTAAGATATGACTTACATGCCATAAAATTGACTTTTTAAACTATACAACCTAGTGGTTTTCAGTATATTCACAGCATTGTGCAACTATTACCACTAATTCCAGAACATTTTGTCACTCCAGAAAGAAACCCCTTGCCCATTAGCAATCACTCCCCATTCCCTCTTCCCTCAGCCCCTGACAACGACTAATCTACTTTCTGTCTGTGTGGATTTACCTACTCTAGATATTTCATGTAATACGCGGCCTTTTCTGTCTGGCTCTTTTCACTGGACGTGATGTTTTCAAGGTTCATCACTTTGTAGCATGTGTCAGTACTTCATTCCTTTTTTTGGTGGCTGAATAATATTCCATTGTGTGGATGGACCATGTTTTGTTTATCTGTTCATCAAAAGCCATCATTTAACAGCTGTGTGATAACCCCTGCCATTTTTAAAAAAATAGATTTTATTTATTTATTTACTTATTTATTGGCTGCGTTGGGTCTTCCGTGTCTGTGCGTGGGCTCTCTCTAGTTGCCAAGGGCTTCTTATTGCAGTGGCTTCTCTTGTTGCAGAGCATAGGCTCCAGGCGCAGGCTTCATTAGTTGTGGCCGGGCTCCAGAGCGCAGGCTCAGTAGTTGTGGCGCATGGGCTTCGTTGCTCCGCGGCATGTGGGATCTTCCCGGACCAGGGCCCCATGTCCCCTGCGTTGGCATGCGGATTCTTAACCACTGCACCACCAGGGAAGCCTCTGCCATTTGTTATGGGTGGTTTTCAAGTGGGATTTGTGTGCTGACATGCTGCTGACCCAAAGTGTTTTTTGGGGGTTTTTTTTTGGCCGCACCGTATGGCTTGCGGGGTCTTAGTTCCCTGACCAGGGATTGAACCCAGGCCCTTGGCAGTGAAAGTGCGGAGTCCTAATCACTGGACCGCCAGAGAATTCCCCCCGAAGTATTTTCTTGTCCTTCATTGTCCCTGCCTTCTTTCTGTCCCTCCTGAGGGAGGTGCACACAGCATGAGGACAGGGCCAGGGTCACTAGAAGGCCCTGCTTGTTTAATGCCAAGGCTGGTTATCAGCAGAACTTTCTCTTTCACATAAAATAACTTTTACTGCCTTCTCTCTCTCTTTTGTTTTTTTTTTTTTTTTTGCTGTACGCGGGCCTCTCACTGTTGTGGCCTCTCCCGTTGCGGAGCACAGGCTCCAGATGCGCAGGCTCAGCCACTTTGAGGCATGTGGGATCTTCCCGGACCGGGGCACGAACCCGTGTCCCCTGGATCGGCAGGCAGACTCTCAACCACTGTGCCACCAGGGAAGCCCTCTCTTTTGTTTTTTAACTTTAAAGATAATTCATATATGTGGTAGAAAACCTGGGAAGTAGAGGAGAAGAAAATGAGGAAGAAATAAAATCACTTGTAATCCTGCAACCCAGAGGCAAGTGCTGGTTGCATTTGATGGATTTTTGTAACAATTTTTCAGTCAAATATATTTTTACATAAGTAGGACCACCCTGTAGATACTGTTTTATATCCTGCCTTTTTGTTTTTCATTTAACGTTGTGCTTGGTTGCTTTATTCATAAGAATTTAACTTTTCAGGGCCACTCCATCTGCCTTATGGATGTCTCGTAATTTATTTAACCAGTGCCCCTTGTTGACTACTTAGGTTTTTTTCCACTTTTACTTCATTAGAACGGATTTCTAGGAGGATAAAACTTTACTTTAAAGGAAAAAGTTCAGACCTGTGGGCTCCCTGAGCTTTTTCAGTTATTGGGTGTGTCTGTATGATGGATGTGCCCCTAAAAGCAGCACATACGAGGAGTTTCTGAGGTTAGAGCAAGATAGTATGCTGTAGGAAAAGATGAAAGAAGTAGAATATATGCTACGATCACAGCCTTATTTCCTCTATTTCTAATCTAAGGGGCAAATCAAAGAAGTATATCAAAGTATTAATTGTGGCTCTTGTGAGGTGAGGAGACTTTTTTAGGGTTTTCTCCTTGCTTTCTACATTTCTGTTTTTTTCCACGTTCCCATTTGCTCATAATGAGCCTCTATCACTTTTTTGATAAGGAAAGATGAATTTGAATTAAACATTTAGGCCCCTGAGTTTGCTTTTGTGTTCGTTAAAAATAAATTTTTCTTATTTCAAAATAAACCATATTCTTTTCAAAAAGAGAAAGTAATAAAAATATAAAATTCCCCTGTAATTCTCCCACCAAGAAATTGCTTTGGGTATTTTCCTCTGAACATGTGAAACCCACAGAAGCGCTGGCTGACCCAGGCATGGAACTGCGGTCACACGCAGGTACAGACATAGGCCCTGCCTTTGAGAACTCTGCAGTCTAGCTGGGAAAACAGACGTAAGAGTCAGTGATAACCCAGATGATTTGTTAACAATAAGTATGGCAGATGGTTCTGAGCCATCTTCTTGGGGAGGCCCTTTGGGCCTGGAAGGTCAACATGCGGGTAGAGAGAACACCAGCACAGATGGGATTGCTTTGACTAGAACAAGATTGTTCCATCTTACTACTCTGAAGACTGCTCTGTGCACTCAGTTGTTCCCTGGCATCTTTGGGGGCCTGTTTTGGGTCCCCTTAGGTGAGAACACAGGGGTGGGGGTGGGACTGAGGCCGGCAAGGCGTGCTCCCTCCCCTCTTCTCAAGGCTTACCCTGTCTGTTCTCTGTCTCGGGTCTAGAATTGCAAATGCACACAACTCTAATGTTTCCAACAAGTTTGCCAACGACGGCAGCTTCTTGCAGCAGTTTCTGAAGTTGCAGAAGGCACAGACCAGCACAGGTGAGTGCAGTCTCCCCCTCCCATCTCACCTCCTCCTAGAGCTCCCTCTGCTGGCTTTCTCTCCCAAGGGTCCCTCAGCACCTCAGAAATGGCAGGTCCTACCTTAGACTTGTTCCTCTCACCCCTCGTTCATTGAGCGCCCTCATTCTACTCGTCCTCACGCTAAACGCCCAAGGGGAGAGTGCAGACCTTGCCCTCTAGATGCTTACCCGCAAGAAGTGGAGACAAAGAAGCCAGGTTTTGATCCAGGGGTAGGGGCCAGGACTAAGCATGCCCCAGGGTTGTGGGACTGAGGCTTGAGTCAGAGTGGCAGCCCAGGTGCAAGGAACAGGACCCTCTTCGGGCAGGGGCGGGGGACGGGTGCGCTTGGCCCACAGGAGCCCCATGGGACACGCCAGGTGTGAGAATCACCACCTGTGGGAAGCCCACCTGTATCTGTGGTTGTGCAGTTTACCAGTCTCATTTTTACTGTAAGAAAGTTACTGGTGAAACAGCTGACCTTCAACCTTTGTCAGGTTTCCCAGGTAACAGTGAAGACAGTTAACCCAAGGCCAAGTTTGCCCACAGAGAGGGAGAAAGGGCTATATGAGCTCTTCACTGCAGGGTCTCATGCCATGAGTCGTGTTTGAAAAGTACCAAATAGACTGGCTCCAGCCCGCTACTGACAAGCAGAGGCAGTGAGTGTAAGCTGGACGTGGGGGTTCAGGTCTCATCCGGAAGAGCTGCAGCATCCCTAGTCTATGGATATAGGCATCAGAGGCACCTACTGCCAGAGTTGCCGCCTGCAGAGACCCGGGCAGGGTGACCACAGTAGGTTCTTCTCTGCGCCTCAGGGGTCCTCATCTGTAAAATGGGGGTGGCGTCCTCCCTGAGCACTTCTGGTCACCCACTGCCTACCAGTGCTATGCGAGAAGTTAAGAACCCAGCCACCTGGGGCTCAGGGTGTGCAGGTTAGGCAGGAAGATAGGAAACCTGCACCACAGACCTTGAGTGTGGGTATCCTTCCTTGTATCCCAAGATGCCCGCCCGAGCGCGCCCGCTGCCCCGCCTCGTGTGCTCCCGCGCACTGGGAAGAGGCCCCCCCTCATCAGTAGCCCGCCGGGCCAGATGAAGAACTACGTGCACGCCAAGCAGCTGCCCGTGGCCAGCCGCCCGAGCGTCTTCCAGTCTCCTGACGAGGACGACGAGGAGGACTATGAACAGTGGCTGGAGATCAAAGGTGAGGGGCCGGGGCTGCTGCCCCCCTTCCACGGCTGCCCCTCCAGCTGCTCCAGCAGGGTCCACGGGCACCGGGGACAGCGCAGCCAGGGCTGTGGGGTGCTTGGGGCTGTGGTCAGGGGGTGCCTCCAGGCTGAGCCTTCAGGATGAGCGAGGTGAAGGAAGGGGTGGGGAGCAGAGCATGGGGAGCATGGAGGGGCCGCAGAGTGTGGGCTTCATCCTGGGAGCTGTGGGACCCACTGTCCACTTGTGTGGGGGCTGGCCTCCGGGGGGGCGTTCTCAGGGGAGCATTCACTTGTGCCCTCCTCATCCAGTACTAGAAGAGGAGCTCCTCAGTGCGGGTACTTGTCTCCACGAGTTTGGGCCAGAGGTATGAGCGTGCCGGTTGGAGGGCGTGCTCTCCTGCCCAGGGAAGGACAGTCATTGGCCTTGGGTGAGCCAGTTCCAGCCCCATGGTGGAGGAGGGCGGAGGAGGGTGGTGATGGTGGCACTCCTAGTGCATCCAGCCATGACCATATTCAGAACGAGACGTCGGTGCTGTGTGGAGAACGAGCTGTGTGAAGTCCTGGCCCTAGGCCACCTCTGCTCCAGGATGGCTAGCACAGTCATGTCTCCCTGACAGGACAGACTGAAGCGACCATATAATCATGCCATGACAGCCTCTAGGCCTCTTGTTCTGGATGAGGGTGCCGGCTTCAGGCCGTGCATCTAAACACATCAGGGGCAAACCTCGAAGCTTGGAGCATTAGTCAGAATGGAGTCAGTGAGTGTGGTGTTCCCTCAGAGAGGGGCCCTGGCAGTTCAATGGTACCCTGCTGGGAACTGCTACTTTATGAGGGACAGTGGGTGTCTCAAGGCCCTTGAGGCTTTTATGGCCTGCTGTTGATACAACCTCAGAAAAGCACCTGTGCTTGTAAAGTGATCAGGTCAGGGTTGTTGCCAGGCATGTGGGAGGAGGATGAGGCTTAGGGAAAAGGTAGACACAGAATGTCTCTGAGACCTCTTATAGGTCCTCCTTAGGCCACATGTTGTACCCCGCCACCCCAACCCTGCGAGCTTCCTGGCAGTACAAGCAGCAGGGGGAATAAGAGTGGCCACAGGCTCAGTGTCTGGCCCCATTGCCAGGAGGAGCAAACATTCCTAAGCACTGACTGACATCAAGAAATTTCTTCTGGGAGTTTTCATATGAGGGATGTGAGCTGTATGGTGGCTGACAGTCTCAGAAACAGGCCAGCAGTAAATACAAAAGCAAGTTCCATGTGGCTCAAAGTGGAGGCTAATACAAAAAAATATATATATAAATATATATGTGTGTGTGTGTATATATATACATATATATGTTTTGTTTGTTTTGTTTTTTTTGTCGGTACGCGGGCCTCCCACTGTTGTGGCCTCTCCCGTTGCGGAGCACAGGCTCCGGACGTGCAGGCTCAGCGGCCATGGCTCACGGGCCCAGCCGCTCCGCAGCATGTGGGATCTTCCCGGACCGGGGCACGAACCCGTGTCCCCTGCATTGGCAGGCAGACTCTCAACCACTGCGCCACCAGGGAAGCCCCCAAAATACATTTTTTAGTGGTGTTCACTGAAAGTGCTCTGAGGTAACAATTAAACCCGTTGCAATGAGTGTCCCTAGCTCCCAGATGTTGGTCTGGAAGCACATGTTCTCACTCATGGAAACCAGGACTTCTTGGAGAAATGGCTGGCTCTAGGTCTGGGCAGGAAGCGTCTGAGATGATCCTGAAGTGCCCTGTCCCAGCAGGTATCGAGGAGGCCATCAGAGACTGGGGTCATGTCCAAAGGCCTCGGGAGTCAGCTTGAAGAGGCTCCACTGGCCACAGAGCGGGTGATTGAGCTTCTGTGATGATATTAATTGTGTTGGATTGAAACCCACTGACATCTTAAAATCAGAGTTTGTAATGATATTTTAAAAAAAAGAATTTGTCTTTGAAGGATGAAAGGGAATTGATTTATTGTACTGAACACTGGTAAAGAAAGGGATTGAGCATTCCGCAAAAGGAGGGGGAGGGTGGCTATGTTTTCCAACATCTCCCTGCCAGCCTGGGGACTGGCTTGGCCTTTGGGAGGCTCACACACTTTTCTCCCTCCAGCATGTCTCGCAAAGGCTGTCTAGACCGACTCACCCCTCATCATGGTGCTTTGTGCATGGACCCGGGACGCCCGACAACCTCCCGCATTTCACCCTCTTCTCCCCCGACCCCTCTGTCCTTGTGGTCCGTAGAGAGAGTGTGCCTGTTGACTGTGGGGTGTGTGAGTTGAACCCCAGTACTGACAGCCTCCTTAAAGTTTCACCCCCAGAGGGAGCCGAGACTCGGAAAGTGATAGAGAAATTGGCCCGCTTTGTGGCAGAAGGAGGCCCCGAGTTAGAAAAAGTAGCTATGGAGAACTACAAGGATAACCCAGCATTTTCGTAAGTACTTCTGGGAGGGGAAGGCCACTGCTACTTAATGTTCTTGCCACATGTTAGTACATGCAAATGTTCTTGTAAAACCCTGGTGGTGACTGAAGCTGGCCGGGGCTGGGTGCTTACTTGTGTGGGCCAGATACTGTTCTGAGAGCTTTCTAATTCACACCAGAGGTAGCAAGGGGCCCCAGTGTGGTGTGGAGACTTACTTTTGGGCCCCATCGAGGTGTCTCTGCTCACCAGCTTGCTTTTGCACAGTATGTCTTCAGAAGCTGCATGGGTCCACCCATCCCCGTTGCTCATTTTCCACTCTTTGTTTTACAAAACTCTCCAGGTTTTTGCATGATAAGAATAGCAGGGAATTCCTCTACTACAGAAAGAAGGTGGCTGAGATAAGAAAGGAAGCACAGAAGTTGCAGGCAGCCTCTCAGAAAGGTAGGTGGCTGAAGGGGGTGGGAGGTTCTAGGGAGGCGTGTGGACAAACCACGCCCCAGGTGGAATCGGGGTTCCTTACCTGGAACCCGTCGTGGTGTGGGGTGGCGTTGACAGTGCAGGTCTATGCCCTCCCAGGGAGCTGGGGTCATGCTGGGACCAGCACTGCCCTCCCTGCCAGTGCTCTGAGACGAAATCTAAGGGTCAAGGTCATGTCCAGGAGCTCAGCCCTGTGCATGTAAATGGGGCACAGGGGAGGAACATTTGCCCCTTGGTTCATGGTCGTTTTCACAAGTGCTAATGAGCACCTGATGCGTGCTGGGCACTGAGGACACCTAGAGACAAATGCAGTGACTGACACTTGTCGAGGGGGGCCAGGAGACAAAAACGGTCAGCTGGTGGGATGAGTGTCGGGAGGGTGAGATGCTGCCTGGTCTCCAGCTGTAATGAAGTGAAACCCCAGCCAGGTACTGGTTGGCAGCAGGGGGATTGATGTTTAAGCCAAATGTGGGCCACAGACGTTGGTTCATCATGTCTGTCACTCGCAGTCCTGTGCCCTGACCTTCTTCCCAGGAGAGGTGGGCCAGGCCCATCCCCCCATGTGACCTGGGGGGACAGCTGCCAGCAGAAAGACTGACGTGGGGATTCCTATCTCTCCTCCAGCCTGGACCCAGACTCTCCCTCACATTCTGTTCCCATGTCCCAGTGTGGGTCCAAAACCCCCAGACATATGGGGTGGGAAGGGGTCGGGTGTGGGGGGCAGAAGCTCAAGATATATTATTATATTAATTCAGGTGTTTGGTTCCAGTGCAGTAATCTGATTCCCATTTGCCTGTTTTTCTTTGTATTGTTCCTAAAATAAACCCCTCTTGTTGCCCGGGGTTCTTAGCAGAAATTAGGCTGTTGGGTGTGGTGAGTTGAGCTCAGTACTGACAGCCTGCTTAAAGTTTCACCCCCAGAGGATGAAGAGGTCAAGAACCTCGCAGAAAAGTTGGCCAGGTTCATAGCGGATGGGGGTCCCGAGGTGGAAACCATTGCCCTCCAGAACAACCGCGAGAACCAGGCATTCAGGTAAGCGGTGGGGGGAACCCACTGGAGAGGTAACCTCTCACCCTAGTCACAGCTCCCCCGCTGAGAAAATGGGCTTGGTGTGGTATTGAGACGTGCTAGGGTCCCATGGCAAGAAGTTGGCAGGGCCAGGACTCAGGTCCAGGAGTTTCTGACCACAGAGTTTAGGCGTGCCACCGCATAGGCATTCCCCAAGTGCACATCGGTGCCCTGAATCATCTCTGAGGCAGGTGTGTGGGGACCTTTGGGGCCTTGTGTTTTCCAGGTGCCTCATGGAGAAAGTCTCTAGCACTTGCCTTGCTCCCTTGTAACAGAATAGGCCAGGCTCTCGAGCAGAAACTCACAGAATTGTTGTTCACTGTTTGCACCCTGAGGGTCTCATCTTTACACAAGGGAAATGGCAGGAAAGCAGGGAATGTAATACCTCAGGCTCTGGGGAGGGGGAACCCACAGCCTGTGTGCAGGTTCCACAGAGTGGGTGGGACAAGCATCCTGGCCTCCCTGCTGTCCCCAGCCACAAAGTCACACACCACTCCCTCAGGCTGGGTCTGTGCTCCCCCCGCTCTGTCATTCGTTGGGTGGGTTCAGCCCCAGCTCTTTGTGGGGGAAGGCGGGTCGGGGGGCTGGATGTTGGGGTGTGTGGGGGTGGTCACTGCTGCAGGGCGGGGGCCGGCAGAGGTTTGTGAGGTGGACGCTGAACCTGTTGTGGAGGTGATGCACCCATGAGGACGCTTGGCCACGAGTAACACAAGTCCCCATTCAGTCAGTGAGGAGATGCGATGGCGCTTTTAACGAATGTGCTAGAGCAGCAGCCATCTGGGCTGGTCGATTCTGCAGCTCTAGACACCATCAGGGACTCAGGAAGAAAGAAGAAGGTGTGGATGCTGGGCAGGCGGCCAGTCGCATCTACTACATGTGAGCCAGCGTGAGCTAGACATGGAACAAAGTGAAGGGCGTCTGGAGGGACTGCCACACAGGAGTGAAGTGGCAGAGATGGCGGGCGCTGTGCCACCGTGGCGGGGGAGCAGGGTGAGCGTTGACGCAGTGCAGATGGGCCTTGGAGCCCGGCCGGGCTGGGTCCCAGAGGGCTCAGGTATCCACTGAGAGCCTTTGGAGGGTCTGCATAGGGAGTGACAGGGTCAACTGTTCTTCCAGGATCATCTGGCCACAGTTGTGGAGGGTGGTCAGGCACACCAGGTTGAGGCACATGGGGGCAGAAGGGAACCATCGCGTGGGGCCGGGGGTGGGGAAGGGCTGCTGAGGGTTTCAGGTGTCCCTGTGTCTGGTACCTGGGCAGCTAGGAGCTTTCATGGGGGCTGTGGGGTGTTTGGGTCTAGAGTTCAGAAGACCCAGG
This sequence comes from Monodon monoceros, assembly GCF_005190385.1. Lineage (NCBI taxonomy): Eukaryota > Metazoa > Chordata > Mammalia > Artiodactyla > Monodontidae > Monodon > Monodon monoceros. The sequence continues at coordinate 166,534,711 of NW_021703768.1, forward strand.
ATCTCCTCACAAAGTAGTGATATTGGCCACCACTCTGCACTACCCAAACCAGTGTTGCAGTGTTACGGTATAAGTCACTACGTCTTTTTTTTTTCTTCTTCATTTACCTAAGTAAGTTTATTTAAACAGGAAACTTAGTGTACTGTCACTTAGCGTGACAAGAGCTGACAAAAAATCTATCTCAGGCGAAGTGGGCGAGGTAGTGGAACTCTGTACAAAACCCCCAGCGCAGGTGGCTCTCCCTGGTCACAGGGTTCCAGGGCTCAGCAGCTCCAGCCGAGCCTTTTCCCTGGGGTCAAAGCGAAGAGACATTATCACCACAAGTGACTCCAGGCCCTCCCTGCAGCTCTTGTGCCTTGTGGGGGCATTACTGGCAGGCATCCAGCTTGTTGGGTGTGGCTTTGATGGAGGCTAGAGGGTGACTGCCACGGATGAGGACAGAGCCTGGGGGTGTCTGGCAGAGAAGTAGCTGAAGGTGACCAGCGTGGTCTGGGGGAGCTCATTTCAACACCAGAGCTGAACTACAGTTGGCACTCCGCACATTGGACCTGGGCAAGGCATGCAGGTTCATACCAAGCAGACTGTTTCATCTTCACATGGGGTCAGGTGCAAGGCAGCTCCTCTCACCCCAAATCTAACAGCCACCCGTGTTCCTGCCGCTCTGGGCCCTTCCCTTCTGATTTCCCAGCAGCTATGAGTTTTGGGAAACAATTGTAATAGCTGTGCTCATCTGTAAAGAAGCTGGAAATGTCTGTTCCTTTGACCAGTCATTCTACTTCTGAGATGCCATCCCCAGAAATAATGTTATATATATAGCACTGTCATAGTCTTGAAAAATTAGTAACACAATGAAAGTCCAGCCCCAGTGGGCTAAACTCCTATAACTGCATCTCCCCAGTGGAATCGTGGCCATCGGAAGGCAAGTTGTTGAAGGTGGTAGCAGCCAGCACACCTCAAGCCACGTGTGACTCTAACACATCACCCGGGTGAACCATGTTGTTCTTTACAACAGCCTGGCGTGTTGGCCTTTAACAGGTGAGCAAGGCAAGGAGGCCAGTTGGTGGAGATGCCTTCACCACCATGCTACACTGCATTCTGACAGGAAAGCCTTATGTTGTCGGGTTAAGAAATTCTTAAAATATCAGGATATGGAAAATAGAATCACAGCTCTGTTCAAATAAATCTGCAGTGGGAAAAGTCTGGAAGGAAAAGACACTAAAGTGATAACTTTGGTTAACTCTGTGGGTGGGATTACACCAGTCAGAGGGGGTCTTCGTTGTAGAATCCCCTGCACCTGTGCCCGGGGCCCATAGTGAGCTGTTATGCTCCTTGCAGACAGGCATACCCATGGGGGGCTCCTGGGTGCTGCCTCTCAGAGCATCTCGGAGGAGAATCAGCATGAATCAGCAGCTGAGGCCAGGAAGAGGCAAGCTTGTGAGCCTAGAGAAGACCCACCCCGTTAGGAGCTGCCCCCCTGCCCCAGTGGGCGAATTCCCCAGTCTGCTTTTCTTGGAGGAACCAAATCACTTTAAATCCATGTCCTGGTTGCTACAAGTCTTTTTTAAATTCAGCCATCTGCTCCCTTCCCTCTTAGAACGACTTCTTGCTTTCGTCTCTTAATTTTTTTTAAGATGTTATTTTTTGAGCAGTTTTAGGTTCGCAGCAGAATTGAGGGGAAGCTACAGAGACTTCCCATGTGCCCCCTTCCCCGAAACATGCACAGCCTCCCCCATTATCAACATCGCCCACCAGAATAGTATATTTGTTACAATTGATGAACCTACGTTGACACATCATGATCACGCAAAGTCTATAGTTAGGGTTCACTCTTGGTGTTGCGTATTCTATGGGTTTGGACAAATGCGTAATGACATGTATCCATCATTATGATATCATACAGAGTATTCTCACTGCCCTAATATTCCCTGTGTTCTGCCTGTTCATCCCTTTTTCCTCCCTAACCCCTGGCAACCACGTAGTTTTGTCTTTTCCAGAATGTCATATAATTGGAATCATAGTATGTTGCTTTTTCAGATTAGCTTCCTTCACTTAGTAATATGTATTTAGGGTTGCTCTGAGTCTTTTTGTTTTTGTTTTTGTTTTGTTTTGTTTTGTGGTACGCGGGCCTCTCACTGTTGTGGCCTCTCCCGTCGTGGAGCACAGGCTCCGGACGCGCAGGCTCAGTGGCCATGGCTCACGGGCCCAGCCACTCCACAGCATGTGGGATCTTTCCGGACCGGGGCACAAACCCATTTCCCCTGCATCGGCAGGCGGACTCTCAACCACTGCGCCACCAGGGAAGCCCTCTGAGTCTTTTTTTGGCTTGATAGCTCATTTCTTTTTAGCACTTAATAATTTTCCATTGTCTGGATGTACCGCAGTTTATTTACCTATTCACCTCCTGCAGGACATCTCGGTCGCTCCCAAGTTTTGGCAATTATGAACAAAGTTGTTGTAAACATCAGTGTGCAGGGTCTTTGTGTGGACATAAATTTTCAACTCTTTTATACCAAGAAGTGTGATTGCTGGATTGTATGGTATATTTAGTTTTGTAAGAAACAGCCTAACTGTCTTCCAAAATGGCTTGTACCATCTGCATTCCCCGCAGCAACGAATGAGAGTTTCAGTAGCTCCGTATCAACATTTGATGTTGTCAGTGTTTTGGATTTTGGCCGTTCTTATAGATGTGTAGTGATATTCATTGTTTTGATTTGCATTTTCCTGATGACATGAAGGGAAGTATCTTTTCATAATGCTTACTTGCCATCTGTAAATCTTTGGTGAGTCTCATGTGTTAAGGTCATTGGCCCATTTTTTTTTTTTTGGTGGTACATGGGCCTCTCACTGTTGTGGTCTCTCCCGTTGCGGAGCACAGGCTCCGGACGCGCAGGCTCAGTGGCCGTGGCTCACGGGCCCAGCCATTCCACGGCATGTGGGATCTTCCCTGACCGGGGCACAAACCCGTGTCCCCTGCATCAGCAGGTGGACTCCCAACCACTGCACCACCAGGGAAGCCCCCATTTTTTAATTGGCTTGTTTTTTTTTATTGTTGGGTGTTAAGAGTTCTTTGTATATTTTGGATTTTTTTGTTTGTTTTTTTCTGGCTGTGTTGGGTCTTCATTGCTGCGCGTGGGCTTTCTCTAGTTGTGGTAAGCGGGGGCTACTCTTCATTGCAGTACGTGGGCTTCTCATTGCAGTGGCTTCTCTTGCTGCGGGGCATGGGCTCTAAGCATGCGGGCTTCAGTAGTTGCAGTGCATGGGCTCAGTAGTTGTGGCGCACGGGCTTAGTTGCTCCATGGCACGTGGGATCTTCCCGGACCAGGGATCAAACCCGTGTCCCCTGCATTGGCAGGCGGATTTTTAAACACAGCACCACCAGGGAAGTCTCCTTTGTATATTTTGGATAACAGTCTTTATCAGATGTGTCTTTTGCAAATATTTCTCCCAGTCTGTGGCTTTTTCTCCTCATTCTCTTGATGTTGTCCTTTGCAGAGCAGAAGTTTTTCATTTTAATGAAGTCCAGCTTATCAGTTGCTTTCATGGATCATGCCTTTGGTGTTGTATCTAAAAAGTTATTGCCATACCCAAGGTTATGTAGGTATTCTCCTATGTTTTATAGTTTTATGTTTTACGTTTAGGTCAGTGATACATTTTTAGTTAATTTTTGTGAAGGTTATGAGGTCTGTTTCTAGATTCTTTGTTTGTTTGTGTTTTTTTTGCATGTGGATGTCCAGTTTCAGCACCATTTGTTGAAAAGACTGTCTTTGCTCCATTGTATTGCTTTTGCTCCTTTGTCAAAGAACAGACTATATGTATGTGGATCTGTTTCTGGGCTCTTTGTTCTGTTCTGTTGATCTCTTTGTCCATTCTTTCACTAATACCCCACTGCCTTGATTACTGTAGCTTTACAGTAAGTCCCGAAGTCAGGTAGTATCAGTCCTCCAACTTTGTTCTTCAGTATTGTGTTGGCTATTGTGGGTTGTTTGTCTCTTTATATAAGCTCTAGAATGAGTTTGTCAGTATCCACAGAATAAATGATTTTGACTGGAATTGCATTGAATCTAGAAATCAAGTTGGGAATAACTGACATCTTGATAACATTGAGCCTTCCTATCTTTGAACAAGGAATAGCTCTTCATTTATTTAGTTCTTCTTTGAATTCATTCATCAGAGTTTTTTAGTTTTCCTCATATAGATCTTGTACATATTTTGTTACCCTTTACCTAAGTATTTTATATGGGGGAATGCTAATGTAAATGGTATTGTGTTTTTAGTTTCAAGTTCTACTTGTTCATTGGTGGTATATAGGAGAGTGATTGACTTCTGTATTTTAACCTTGTATCCTGCAACCTTGCTATAATACCTTATTAAGTTCCAGGGTTTTTTGGTCTATTCTCCCATCTGTGTTTTTTATTTTTATTTTTTGTCGCGCCGCGTGGCTTGCAGGATCTTAGTTCCCCAATCAGGGATTGAACCTGGGCTCTCAGCAGTGAGAGTGCAGAGTCCTAACCACTGGACCACCAGGGAAGTCCTTCATCTGTTTTTTCTATGTAGACGATCATGTTATATTTCCTTCTTCTCAGTATACCTTCTACTTCCTTTTCTCATCTTATTTCATTAGTTAGAACTTCCAGAATGATGATGAAAAGCATTGGGGAGGTGGGATATTATTCTTGGCTTGTTTCTGTTCTTAGTGGAAAAGCTTGAGGTTTCTCATCATTAAGTATGATGTTAGCTGTAGGTTCTTTGTAGATATTCTTTATCAAGTGGAGGAAGTTCGCCTGTACTCCTAGTTTACTGAGAGTTTTTCTCATGAATGGGTATTAGATTTCATTAAACGCTTTTTCCACAGTGATTGATATGATCATGTGATTTTTCTTTTTTAGCCTGCTGACCTGATGGATTACATTACTTGATTTTCTTTTCTTTTATTCATTTGTTTATAGTTTTTGGCTGCATTGGATCTTCACTGCAGCACGTGGGCTTTCTTTAGTTGCGGCGAGCAGGGGCTACTCTTCGTTGCAGTATGCGGGCTTCTCATTGCAGTGGCTGCTCTTGTTGCGGAGCACGGGCTCTAGGCACGCGGGCTTCAGTAGTTGTGGCACATGGGCTTCAGTAGTTGTGGCTCGCAGGCTCTAGAGCGCAGGCTCAGTAGTTGTGGCGCACAGGCTTAATTGCTCCGCGGCATGTGGGATCTTCCCGGACCAGGGCTCGAACCCACGTTCCCTGCATTGGCAGGCGGATTCTTAACCGCTGCGCCACCAGGGAAGCCCACATTACTTGATTTTCAAATGTTGAACCAGTCTTGCCTGCCTAGAATGAATCCCACTTGGTTGTGGTGTCTATTCTTTTTATACATTAGTGGATTAGGTTTGCTAATATTTTGTTGAGGATTTTTACATCTGTGTTCATGAGAGATGTTGGTCTATAGTTTTCTTTTCTTGTAATGTTTTTGTCTGGTTTTGGTATGAGGGTAACTGAGTAAGTTAGGAAGTATTCTCTCTGCTTCTGTTCTCTGAAAGGGATTGTACAGAATTGGTATAATTTCTACCCTAAATGTTTGGTGAAATTCACCAGTGAACTTTTGGAAGGTTATTAATTACTGATTCAATTTATTTAATAAAAACAGGCCTGTTCAGATTGTCTAGTTCTTCTTGTGTGAGTTTTGGCAGATTGTACCTTTCAAAGAATTGGCCCCTTTCATCTGGGTTATCAAATTTGTGGGCATAGAGTTGTTCATAGTAATCTGTAGTAATTTTAATGTCCGTGGGATCTGTAGTGATGTCCCCTCTTTCTTTTCTGTTGTTAGTAGTTGGTGTCCTCTCTCTTTTTTTCTTAGCTTGGCTAGAGGCTTAACGATTTTGTTGATCTTTGTTTCTTTTAACTTTTACAAATGTTCCACACTGGGTTTTCTGAAGGGGTGTACATGCTTGTACCATGACCCAGGAATACAAAGAAAATGACACAGTCTCCCCATCCCTCCATCCCACCCTACGATGTTAGCGGGATTGGGAGTCCTCCATCCCTCTCCCATCTCTGGCGTAGACATGTAGAAATAGTATGTGGATTTGTTTTCTGCTAACTTCCTTTTATACAAAAGGAATTTACAGCATCCTCGAGCCTGCATTTTGCTTTTGTATTACAGCATTGTGCCGTGACTGTCTTTCCAGGTTCATGAGTGCAAGTCTAGCCCCTTCTTGTCAAGGGCTTTGTAATCTCTGCTGTGCACAGGTTTTGCTATGTGGAACTGGGCTGTGACTCTTGCCTCTGGTGTGGACTCTAGAAGTGGGACTGTTGGCTCAGTACATGCATAGTCTGAGAGATGCTGGGCAGGTGCAGAAGGAGCTGCAGCCTCTGCTGGCTCTGAACCCAGCACCTCCTGCTCTGCACTTGGGGACCAACAGGTACCAGCAAGGCTGCTAGTGAGCTCCCTGTCTGTTCTGATGTTTAGTGTCTTTGTTTTGTCTCTGTCCACTGTTGATGCCTCTCAAGGGTGCATCAGAAAGGAGCACAAATACGCCCAGCTGTCAGGTTTGGGACAAATCCTGCCCCTTTTGGCACCAAGTGTCTCTCGCAACTCAGGATTTCTTGGTTTGTAGGCACTGGTGCACTCATCTAGGACAGCAGGGGAAGAAGCCTGGCAGAGCCTGGGGAAGGTCTGAGAGAGCCCGCACCTTTTCCTTCGAAGCAGGGGATCAGTGATATTGTGACGGGCATCCAGTAAAGATGGGGTAGGGGCTTGCAGTGGCCCTCAGCTCACAGGAACAGCATCATGACAGGCTGTGGCCATGTCACACTGTTCCTCTAGTTTGGGCCACCAGCACCAGCAGCCACTGAGGCCTGGCAGGGCAGGGTCACGATAGAGACCTCCATCTTGACATGACCCTGAAGTGATCTAGCTGGCCCCAGTGTGCCTACACAAGGCCCGAGCTTCTTCCGCCCTAAATCAGGGGTAGGGGGCTGAGGCCCAATGACGGTGTGCCCCCCACTCTCTTTTGCAGCTTTCTGTATGAACCCAACAGCCAAGGGTACAAGTACTACCGCCAGAAGCTGGAGGAGTTCAGGAAAGCCAAGGCTGGTCCCACGGGCACCCCCATGGCACCTGACCTCGGACTGAAGCGCAGATCTCCTCCTGAGACCCCGTTGGGGTCCATGCCCACCGCCACTGCCTGCCCTACCTCATCTGCCCCCTTGCCCAATGTCAACCCATCTTCAGCTGCCCCAGGGAAGCCGGCCACCACAGCCAACATGAAGAGGAAGCGAAAGAGCCGGTGGGGTCCTGAAGAGGACAAGGTGGAGCTCCCGCCTGCCGAGCTGGTGCAGAGGGACGTGGATGCTTCTCCCTCACCTCTGTCAGGTGGGCCGACCCCCTCCCTCAGCCTCCTGGGGAGGGTCTGGCATCTTTCACTGAGCGTAATGTTTTCAGGGTTCATCTGTGTTGAAGCACATGTCAGAATTTCATTTATTTCCACAGCTGAATAGAATTCCAGTGTACGGATAGACAGCATTTTGTTTATCCATTCATCAGTTGTTGAGAAGCTTGGGTTGTTTTCACTTTTTGGCGATTGTGAGTAGTGCTGCTGTGAACACTGGCCTACAAATACCGTTCGGACCCCTGATTTTGATTCTTTTTTGTATATACCTAGGAGTGGAATCACTGGGTCTTACGGTAATTCTGTTTCACTTATTGAGGAATTGCCAAACTGCATCCTGCAGCAGCTGCACCATTTTACATTCCTGTCAGCAGTGCACAAGGGTTCCAGTTTCTTCTCATTCTCGCCTTATATAGCTATTCTGATAAGTGTAAAGTGAAATCAAATTGTGGTTTTGATTTGCATTTCCCTAATGACTAATGGTGTTGAGCATCTTTTCATGTGTTATTGGTCAGTGTATAGTTTAGTTGGAGAAATGTCTGTTTTAGCCCTTTACCCATTTTTTAATTGGGTTGTATGTCTTTTTGTTATTGAGTTGTAGGAGTTCTCTAAATGTTTTAGATATTAACCCCCATTCAGATACATGATTTGCAAAAATTTTCTCTAGTTTTATGGGCTGTATTTTCATCCCCTTAATGTCCTTTGATACACAGAAGTTTTAAATTTTAATGAAGTGCAATTTATTTTTTCTTTTGTTGCCTGTGATTTTGGTCTTAAGAAACCATAGCCACATCCAAAGTCTTGAAGATATGCCCCTATGTTTTCTTCTAAGAGTTTTATAGTTTTAGCTCTTAAATTGAATTAATTTTTATATGTTATAAGGTAAGCGTCCAACTTCATTTCTTTAAATGTGGAGATCCAGTTTTCCCAGCACCATTTGTTGAAGAGACTATTGTTCTTTCTCCATTGAATGGTCTCTTGACACCCTTGTCAAAAATCCCATAGATGTAAAAGTTTATTTTGGGGCTCTCTGCTCTATTACACTGGTTTATATATCTGTCCTCATGCCAGTAGCACACTGTTTTGATTACTGTAGCTCTGTGGGAAATTTTGAAATCGGGAGTGTCAGTCTTCCAACTTTGTTCATCTTTCTCACACTTTGGCTATTCGAGGTCCTTTGAAATTTTGTATGAATTTTCAGATGGGCTTTTCCATTTCTGCAGAAATCATTGTTGGGTTTTGATAGGGATTGTATTCATCTATAGATTGCTTTGGGAGGTATTGACATGTTAACATTTTAAGTCTTCCAATCTGAGAACATTGGATAGCTTTCCATTTACTTGGGTTTTCTTTAATTTCTTTCAATGTGTTTTGTCTTTCTGTTGTACAAGTCTTATACCTCTGTTAAGTTTATTCCTAAGTGATTTACTCTTTATGATGCTGTTGCAAATGGAATTTTTTTTAATTTCCTTTTTGGATTATTTGTTGTTAGTATAAGAAATACAACTGATTTTTTGTGTGTTGATTATGTATCTTTTATCTTTTGCTAAATTCATTTATTAGGGTAACAGTCTTTAGGGTTTTCTACACATAAGATCATGTCATCTGCAGATAAGGATAGTTTTACTTCTTCCTTTCCAACTTGGATGCCTCTTATTTCTTTTTCTTGCCTAATTGCTCTGGCTAGGATTTGCAGTACTGTGCTGAACAGAAGTGGTGAAAGCAGGCATCCCTGCCTTGTTCCTGATCTTAGGGGGAAAGCTTTTGTTCTTTCACCATTGAGTATGATGTTGTATGTTTTTAATAGATGACCTTTGTCATGTTGAAGAAGTTCCCTTCTGTTCCTAGTTTGAGTGTTTTTATCATGAAAAAGTGTTAGATTTTGTCAAGTGCTTTTTCTACATCAATTGAAATGATCATGTGGGTTTTTCCCTTCATTCTATTAATGTGGAGTATTACATTGATTGATTTTTGTATGATGAAACCACCCTTGCATTCCTGGAATAAATCCCCCTCTGTTGTAGTAAATAATTAGTTTACTAATTATTTACATGCTGATGGATTTGGTTTGCTAATATTTTGTTGCAGATTTCTGTCTGCATTTATACTCATAAGGATTATTGGTCTGTAGTTTTCTTATATTGTCTTTGTCTGCTTTTGGTATCAGGATAATGCTGACCTCATAGAATGAGTTAGGAAGTGTGTCCTGCTTTAACTTTTTGGAGGAATTTGAGAAGAATTGGTGTTAACTCTTCTTTTAAATCTTGGGTAGAATTTACCAGTGCATTTATCTGGTTCTGGGCTTTTCTTTGGTGGGCTGGAGGGGAGAGTTGATTATTGATTCAGTCCCCTTACTTGTTATAGGTCAATTCAAGTTTTCTGTTACTTCTTGAGTTAGTTTTGGTAGTTTGTGCCGTTCTAGGTGATCCAGTTTGTGCCATTCTGAGTATTGTGATGAAATCTTGTGCTGTCTGTTCCACCCTGCCTGGGATGTGAATCATCCCTTTGACCAGCATATCCCACCCATTAGTCACCAGTAGTCACTCGGTTATCAGATTGACTGTCATGGTATTGCAGTGTTTATGTTCAAATAATCCTTATTTTATTATTTTACTTAATAATGGCCTCACAGCACAGAGTAGTGATGCTGGCAATGTAGACGTTCCAAAGAGAAGCCGTCAAGTATTTCCTTTAAGTGAAAGGGTAAAAGTTCTTGACTTAAGCTGAGGTCTCCAAGATCTATGGTAAGAACAAATCATCTATCCGTGAAATTGTGAAGAAGGAAAAAGAAGTTTGTGCTAGTTTTGCTGTTGTACCTCAAACTGCGAAAGTTGTGGCCACAGTGTGTGCTCAGTACTTAGTTAAGATGGAAAAGGCATTACATTTGCGATAAGATATTTTGAGAGGGAGAGAAAAACCACATTCACATAACTTTTATAACAGTATGTTGTTATAACTGTTCTATTTTATTATTAGCTATTGTCATTAATTTCTTACTGTGCCTAACTTATAAATTAAACTTTATTATACGTATGTATGTATATATAGTATACATGGGGTTCAGTACTATGTGTGGTTTCAGGCTTCTACTAGAGGGATCTTGGAATGTATCCCCTGCAGATAAAGAGGACTGCTGTATCCTCCTGTTGTTTTAGTAGTTGAGTCTTTCCTGTTTTTTTCTTAGGCAGTCTAACTAAAGATTTGTCCATTTCGTTGGTCTTTTCAAGAAACCAACTTTTGGTTTCATTGATTTTTCTCTCGTATTTTGTGTTTCCTGTTTCTTTTATCTCCATTCTAATCGTTATTTCCTTCATTCTGCTAACTCTGGAATTAGGTTGCTCTTCTTTTTCTAGTTCCTTAAGATGTACAGTTAGGTATTGATCAGAGGTCTTTATTTATTTAACTATCTATCTATTTATTTATTTATGGCTGCATTGGGTTTTCGTTGCTGCACGCGGGCTTTCTTTAGTTGCGGCGAGCTGGGGCTACTCTTTGTTGCGGTGCACGGGCTTCTCATTGCGGTGGCTTCTCTTGTCCTGGACCTCGGGCTCTAGGCATGCGAGCTTCAGTAGTTGTAGGACACGGGCTCAGTAGTTGTGGCACCTGGGCTCTAGAGCACAGGTTCAGTAGTTGTGGTGCACGGGCTTAGTTGCTCCGTAGCCTGTGGGGTCTTCCCAGAGCAGGTCTCGAACCCGTGTCCCCTGCATTGGCAGGCGGATTCTTAGCCACTGCACCACCAGGGAAGCCCTATCTTCTTTTTTAACGTGAGCATCTACAGCTATACATTTCCCTCTTGGCACTGCTTTTGCTACACCCCAGAAGTTTTGGTGTGTGCTGCGCTGTTGTGTTCATTCATCTCTAAGCATTTTCTGATCTCTTGTGATTTCTTCTTTGACCCATTTGTTGTTTAGGAGAGTGTTTAATATCCACGTTTGTGAGTTTTCCGGTTTTCCTTCTATTACTGATTTCTGGCTTTATTCCATTGTGATCAGAAAAGACACCTGGTATGATTTGTCTTTTAAAATTTATTAAAATTTGTTTTGTAGCCTAACAAATGATCTATCCTGGAGAATGTTGCATGTGTACTTGAGAATACTGTGTATTCTGGTGTTGTTGGATTGCATGTTCTATAGATATCTATTAGGTCTGGTTGGTTTATAGTGTTGTTCAGTCCTCTATATCCTTACTGATTTTCTGTCCATTATTTAAAATAGGGTATTGAAATCTCTAACAATTACTATGGAACTGTTTATTTCTCCCTTCAGTTTTGTCAATTTTTGCTTCATTTGGGGCTCTGTTGTTAAGTCTGTGTATATATTTAATTGTTATATCTTCTTTCTGTATCAAATCTTTGTAAATATATAACATCCTTCTTTGTCTCTCATAAACCTTTTTTGATTTAAAGTATGTTTTGTCTGATACTAGTATGGCTAGTGCAGCTCTGTCTTGGTTACTCTTTGCTTGAAATTTCTTTTTCCTTCCTTTGACTTTCAACCTACTTGTGTCTCTGTATCTAAAGTAAGTCTCTTACAGACAGCATATAGATAGTCCCGTTTTCTCCCTTAAGCTTTAAAGTACTTGGATTCAGTTTTGTCATAGAAAGCTCAGGACACGCACAGTGATAAGAACAATTATTGCTACGGTCAGTTTTGCACAGTGTTCTCCAGCTTCTCCCTCCTTGACAGCAGTTTCAGGGACAGCCAACGTGTGGCCTCAGTTCTCGTTTTCTGCCACAAACCCATAAGGGTGGGGGTCTGTTGTCATCACATGTTGCAGATGTTGGTGACTGTTAACTGGCCGTCTCATGTCGTCTGTCTGACTCCCTCACCACGCAGCCTGCGCCGTGGGCAGAGCTCTCTCAACCTCCCTCACCCCTGACTTCACTGGAGCTGGACACACAGGCACAAAGAAGAGCCATACATGCCCTGGCGCCAACACCCACATTTGCCACACCAGGACGGGCTGAGGGGGAAGGCATCTCCCCCAGGTCACAGGGCCGGCCTGGCCTGTTGGCCCTGCCCGCCCAGCTCTGAGAGTGGTCTCTGGCTGAGTGCCTCCCTTGGCCAAAGAGAAAAGCTACTGACTGAAAAGTCTGGTACTCCCTGGGGCTCTAGGTAGCACTTCTACCCAGGGTTGAGGGTGCCTAGGGTCGGATTGCTGCTCAAGTGCCAAACCTGGTGCCCGCTGTAAAGGAGGGTGCTCAGATGTGAGGGCTCTTCTGACGCACGCACACCCCCGCCTCTGAGATCATGTCCGCAAGGTCCAGCCCCAGCTGCCAGGTCCTTCACATTCTAGGGGACAAGTACAGGCTCCAAAGTCTCAGGTTCAGATTCAAGCCCCACTGGCCCACATTGTCCCCAGGGGAGCGTGGGCAGCCCCCACCTGCCTGCTCACTGGTGAAGTGGCCCAAGGAGGAAAGGGACTGTGGACATGATCCAGGCACACAGCAGGCTGCTCAGACCTTGGCTCCCTTGTTCTCTCCATGGGGCTCTCCAACATCTTTCAGAGCCCCCATAGACCGAGGAGGGATTGGTGTGCAATCTTAGGGTCCAGGAGCACCTGCGGGTGGTTCTTGCAGGCGACGACCCAGCCCCGTTGAGCTAGGAAGACCTGGCTCTTTCCATCCCCCCAGAAGGGCCTCTGCACCCCGTTCTGCCTGGCTTCTTCCCCAGGAAGCCACCACCTGAGGGGTGGTTGTTTCCACCACCCAGATGGGGCCATTGCAGCATCTTGATGTGAGTTAGCGTTGCAGGCTCCAGCCAAGCTCCAAAGGGGATGCCAGCTTAAATGTCAGTTGCTTTAAAGATGGTTGGCTGCTTCCCCAGAAGGAGCTAACAGAACCACGCAGCTGAGTCTTCTGCCAGACTCCAGACCTGTGTGTCTACATAAGGTATCTGCTCACCGTGGGGCTTACTTCCAAGAGCCTGTGTGCAAGCATTTCTGGCTTTGCAGATTCCCTGCCTTGTCACCCATTAGCTGTGTGACCTTGAGTGAGGCCCCAGACCTCCTGAGTTCTGGTGTCAGCATTTGCAGTGTGGGGTCATAGAGCCTGCCTGGAGCAGTCATGTGGGGATGGAACTGAGTACACACGATAGAGCGGAGCCAAGCCCCCGGAGGTCATCAAGTGGCATGCGTACTAACTGTTCCGACTTATGTGTCCTGCCACATGGGCCAAGTGCGTCAGGTGTCGTCAGCACATGGACTCTGCCTGGGACACAGATGCATGGCTAAGCCCACGTGTCTGTTGCTGACCAGCCTGTGTCTTGTTTCTAGTTCAGGACCTCAAGGGTCTAGGCTACGAGAAGGGGAAGCCCGTGGGTCTGGTGGGTGTCACAGAGCTTTCGGATGCCCAGAAGAAGCAGCTGAAGGAGCAGCAGGAGGTAAGGCCCTGGGGGGCAGGGCAGGCAGGCTCCAAGGGGCTGGTGCAGTATCGTCTCCCACCCTGCCCTGTGGTGCAGTGGTCACGGTGTATTCTTTCTGAGCCTCCCGGTGCCGGGTGAATCCCACAGTCAGGGGAGAGGCTCTTGGACAGGTGGGTCCCCCATCAATGGCAAGCCACCCCCTGAGGGCCCTCCCAAGCCCACAGTTGGGCCCAGAGCCCAGGCCTTCTCATGCTGCCTGGGCAGCCTTCTCAGCTGATGCTCCACAGCTACTTCCCACTGCGCTCGTGGGCTGGTCCTGACTGGATAGTCTCCATTTAAGTTTTCCTTACAGTTCCCTGCAGCACTCAGTACAGGATAAGCCTGTCTGGCACTGGGTGTCCTGAACGATGCGACAGCTGTTCAGTTGGTGTTGGGCAGTTTGGGAGTGAGGGCTGGCTCAGCAGGGAGCTCTGTGGCCAGGATATGGACAGCTGGGACAGCTTACCTGGGCCACCTCCTCCAGGCTGGCAGCCCCATCGCATCACCCTCGACCCTCCCAGTGGTCAGGAGCCCACGTCGCCCTCATTTGGTCCACAGTGATGGTGCCCAGGATATTCCAGATTCCAGGCCGGGGTCCTCCCTGCTCAAAATAGAGATTCAGGGAACCCAGGGCATGTCCTGACACAGGACTCGGTGCCTTCCTGAACACTTGCTCTGAGCCCTGCTCTTGTGCCTGCTCCAGGGAGGGGGGAAAAGGGGTGCCCAGCATGCACAGGGGAGGCGAGGGGGCTAGCTTCCTGCACGCACAGTGCACGGCCTTGCTCACTGGCGTGTGCCGCCCACAGATGCAACAGATGTACGACATGATCATGCAGCACAAGCGAGCAATGCAGGACATGCAGCTGCTGTGGGAGAAGGCGCTGCAGCAGCACCAGCATGGCTACGACAGCGACGAGGAGGTGGACAGCGAGCTGGGCACCTGGGAGCACCAGCTGCGGCGCATGGAGATGGACAAGACTCGGGGTGGGCCAAGGAGCGAGTTACAGGGGTGGGGTGGAGGGTGCCCTTTTCTTCAGGGTGCTGTGGGCTCAGGAAGCCCACTCACCGGCCCAGGAAGTGCCTGGAGACACCACATTGGGGTCTTAAGCCACCTATCCAGCCTGTAAGGCCTTGAGCAAGAGACTTGGCCTCTTTGTGCCTGTTTCTTCAGTGGCAAAAGGATGGTCCGCTGAGTGTTCACTGGCGTTTGAACACGGTACACAAGGGCTGCATGGGAGAGCAGGGCTCGAGGTCTCAACCAGCTACCTCGTTCCCCATGGCCCCAGACTCCCCCCAGGACTCATACTTCTGCTGTGGGGCTGCCACACGCTCCTTCCTCCTCTCACCTTTACCCCATCTCTGGGCAGAATGGGCGGAGCAGCTGACGAAGATGGGCCGGGGCAAGCACTTCATCGGAGACTTCCTGCCACCCGATGAGCTGGAGAAGTTCATGGAGACCTTCAAGGCCCTGAAGGTAGGCTGGGAGAGGCCCCAGACACCAGCCCCTGCTGTGAGCCTGTCTAGCAGGCAGCCTGCGCAGTGTCCCAGCCCCTCCTGCAGCCCCCTCAGGTGGCAGGCACCTGCGGTGGCCTTGGGCCCGCTCGCTCACAAGAGGGGTAGGACCCTCTTGCCACGGGTGGCACCTGCTTATGACAGGTGCCATCTGTGTAGGGAATTAGCAAATAGCATCTCAACTGCCGCTTTAGAGACATTTGCTGGGGCTTTAGGGAAATTCTGCTTCCAGTGGAGCCAATTAAATGCAGTTTACAGGCAAAGCATTTCTCAGGCAGACGCCCCCATGTGTTGGGCTCTCCAGAGTGAAATTGTTCTTCCCATGCTGCTTTCATGCTCAAGAGGAGAGGGCTGACAGAACATTCCACATAGTCTTTTGAGGGTTTTTTTAAAACTGCTTTGTACCACATAATCTCACCAATGTGATGGTCACCTCATGTGACCACAGGACTCTTTTTAGCACTCTGTGTAACAAATTGCTCTTGGAACATGGGATTTTTCTTCACTGGTGAACCATTAATCTTTCTCATGGTAGACAAGGCCTGTGTGACCTGTCACCTTGCCCTCTTTGACTTGGCCACCAGGAAGCTCAGTACTGCTTCTGGCCCTGGGGCCTCTGAGAAGGGGCAGCTTGATCTCTTCTCGAGGAGTCTGACTTAGTGGTGGGGAGGCAGGTGGGCAGGTGGTCCCAGCGGCCAATGAAGCCATGTGGGGGTGGGGTTTCAGGCCAGAGCTGGGACTGGGGATGGCCGCAGCCCTGGTGGATGACGGCTACCTCCTCCCACTGCAGGAGGGCCGTGAGCCTGACTACTCAGAGTACAAGGAGTTCAAGCTGACAATAGAGAACATCGGCTACCAGATGCTGATGAAGATGGGCTGGAAGGAGGGCGATGGCCTGGGCTCAGAAGGCCAGGGCATCAAGAACCCAGTCAATAAGTGAGTGTGGCCTCCAATGCCAGGGGGGAGGGGGGAGAGGAGAAGTCCCACACGGAGACATAGGCCCAGGGCCTGGGTCCAGCCCTGTCACTGGGCTGGGGGTCAGGGATTTGGACTCTGGTTGCTGGGCCGTCTTCGGCTCTCCACCTTCCCACAGTGCCAGGAGTGTCCCAGACAGATGTCACCCAGCCCAGCATAGCCCCCACATTGAGCTGCATTGGGGTGCTGCTGCTGAGCCCAGCCAGGGCGGGTGAAGCCTCCCTGCCCCAAGCTCAGGTCCCTCACCCCCCCTCTTGCCGGCACCAGCCTGCTCCCCGGCTCACACCACCCATTGCCCCAATGCAGGGGCACCACCACGGTAGATGGTGCTGGCTTTGGCATTGACCGGCCAGCCGAGCTCTCCAAGGAAGATGACGAGTACGAGGCCTTCCGCAAGAGGATGATGCTGGCCTACCGCTTCCGGCCCAACCCCCTGGTGCGTGTGTCCCTATCCCCCTATATTGCTTGTGGCCGGGCTGCCGCAGTTCCTCCGCTGTAGGCGGGTGGTGGTGCTGGTCACAGAAGTGTCCCTCCTTCCGCAGTCCGGCTAGGCTCTCCAGCAGACCCACCCCACCTCTCCACCTTGTTCGAGCCTGCCTCGCCTCCCCAAAGCCTGCCCTCCCTTCTAGAGGATGTGGGCTAGCTGCCCCCGCTAGGTTCTAGACGGGAGGAACTGCTAGCTCCCTTTAGCACAGCATAACCACCTCCCCTTTTATCTTTCTTGCTTCCCACAGAACAACCCCAGACGGCCTTACTACTGAGTATTCTGGAAAAATGCACAAATGTACTTTCCAAAAGGCCGACCATTCCTGGACTGTGGAATGTTCCGGCCTGCTTTTCTGCCCGTCCTTCCCATTGTTGCGAGTGTCGTGCTGTGTATTAAAATCCCGGTGCTTGCCTGCCACGGCAGCCTGGTCTTGCCATCACCAGAAACCCCTCCTGTTCCTTAGCAGGGCCAGGCTGGACAGGTGGGGACAGGATGCTGCTCTGAAGGCTGCCCAGCACCAAGGAATCCTGGAAAACCACCTGGACCTTTTGTCTGCTCGTGGGGTCCCCCATCGGCCTGGGTTGGAGTTGAGGGGAGGACCTTTGGAGAGGGGAGGGGCGGCCAGCTGGCCAAGACCTGGCTGCACCTGGGCCAGGGGCATCAGGGACTCCCCTCCTAGCCTAGCGCACTGCACTGCAGAAGGAGGCTGGGGAGGGGTCTCCAGGCAGGGCCCATTCCTCCCTCAGACCCACAAGGCAGGTGGACCCAGGGCACACCTGTGCCCCTCAACCTCTCTTGACAGGTGGCATTGACAGGGCCCCACACACACACGCACAACAAACCTGGCTAGTGATGGCTGCAGCCCAGGCTACCCTAGCTGCCCTGGGTCCTACAGGTATAGTGGACACACGAGCCCCTAGGGCTCGTGCCTTTGGGGGACAGCTTCAAGGACGGATACACTGTACTAAGACATCACACGCCTCCTGGAGGAGGGGAGCCTAGTGGGTAGCCCAGACCAAGGAGAGCTTGCCCCGTCTCCAGAGCCTGTGCGTCACACTTGTGCAGAAACCACCTGGGGGTCTTGTGCAACTTCAGCTGCTGAGTGCGCAGATTGGGCAGGGTCTCGGGAATCTGCGAGCCATGCTTGGAGTATCAGGGCCTGGCAAACTGAGGAGCCCCTACCTCTCATCCCCCTGCCTCATACGCGTATCCAGTAGGTCCTGCTCAACCCCTGTGAGCTTATGGGGTCTGAGGACTCAAGCTGGCGTCAGGCTCCTGGGCCAGCCCGCAGTTCACACAGTCATTCAGCAAACACTGAGCACTGACTGTGAATCACACGGATGGGATTTGCCCCTGGGCACCCACAGTCTGCTGGGGCTGTGGCCATTAACCCCTAACAATCTGAGACTGATAAATGCCATAAAGAGGAAGTGGGACCTATGGTGGAGGTGGCCTGGGGGGTGTCTCAGTGAGGGAGTTCAGGGTCTGGAAGTCTCAGCAGCAAACCCCTGGCTGGCATGACACGTACTACCCTGTTTCCCCACCATGGACGCTGTACCCAGGGCAGGGCAAGGGGGTGAGGTGGAGCCTGCCCTGGGGAGCCAGAGTCCTGAGCACAAGTGTATAGGTCTGGGCAGCCAGAGGTCCCAGTGATGGGGACCCTGGGCCTCGGTCCCAAACACCTCACTAAGTCAAGGTCACCCCTCCATTTAATTCTCAGTGACCAGAAGGCTCGCCAGACTCAGACGACGGACTTTAGCCCCAGCCACGGGGACAGTTGGAAGAGGAGGCTTCCAAATGCTGTGTGGGTGTGCAGGTATCTCCCAGATACAAGATGCGAGGCCAGACCCGTAGACAGAGCTGCACCAAACACCCCTGGCCCTCCAGGGGGAGAAGTGGGGCTGGAGTGGCAGGGAGACCTCCCTGGAGGAGGGGACACTGGGGCCTGCTTTAAGGGGTGAGGAAATACGAGAGGGTCCATATTGCAGATAGGAGAGAGGCATGTAGCGTATTGGCACCACAAGAATTGAGAAAAGTCAAGAAATGAGGCTGGAGATTCAGATCAGCCCAGAGAAACCTGAGCTTCACACATGAGCAACAGGCACCTGGGGAAGGACACTCTCAGGTCAGTGGCCAGAAGATCATCTTGTCACCCAGGCTCAGAGATGGGACCCAACTGCCCCATGGAGAAGGCGGTGGCTGGGCCCTGGGGGGATGTGAGGGTTAGAATTTCCCCCCAGGGGATTCCCTGGTGGTCCAGTGCTGTGGCCCAGGTTCAATCCCCGGAACTAAGATCCCGCAAGCCACGTGGCACGGCCAGAAAAAAAAACTGGGCCCCCTAGGGCAGGAAACAGGTGGGCACCGCTCACCCTGTTTCCTGCACCCACAAGTACCACGTGGGCAAGAATCCGAGGCTCCTTGGAGGGGTTGACAAAAAGTTGCCTCCTAACTCTCCACCCTGCAGCCCCTTCCCTGGTCCAGCCCTGCCCCCTTGCATATGCCCCCGAACGGAGCCCAGCCTCCTCCAGGCTGTTCAGAGCGCTCCCAAGCCCACCCCACCTTGCTGCATGACCCCACCACCAACCCCAGCCTTCAGTGCCTCCGTTCTGCTGCTCATCCCCAAGCTTGAGCTATTTTTTCCTGCCAGGAGCACCATTACGAAACTCCTCACCAAACTGACTCCATCCCCACTTTATAATCTCAGCCACCCCTTGGACCCCATCCCTTGGACCTCACCCACATGAGAAGGGGTTCAGGCTACACGGAAGGAACACAGCAGAGAATCATGGAGGCCTTCAAGGTGTCCCCAACCCTGGTCCATGACCGTCTGCCTTGAGTTGGCCCCCGGGACCAGTTAAAACTTCACACCTGGACACATTTAAATTTGTCTGTGGCCACCGCATGAAAACTCAAATCCAAGGGCACTAAAGGGAACTGCACCCAAGCGGATGAGGTTCCTCTGCCAAGCGCGCACATACAATGCCCACTTGATCCTGGGCTGGAGGGAGGTCTGTGGAATGTGAAGAGTTAAAAGGGTCCCCCTTCGGGGTCGAGGTCGAGGCTAGGATGCCTGTGCCTTAGGGTGAAGAAAGAAGTGCAGAACGAGGCCCGGGGAACGAATTCCCTTAGACTGAAGTGGCCTCCAGGACGCAGAAGCGGAAGTATCCTTGAGGCATCGTATTCTAGCATTAGTAGAGAGGCTGGGCGACGGGGACTGCCACTGGGGACAGCGCAGAGTCCGGCGAGGCTATCAAGGCGGGGAGGGGCCACTGCGACAGGGGGGGCCTCGCAGGGCAGTCACAGCGCGGGGGCGACCTTTGCGCAAGGCGGGGCAGAGCCGGGCTGGGTCCCTGGCAACTCCGCGCCCAGAGGCACCGCCGCGCAGAAACCAAGCCGGGGTCCCGGCACCGCCGCTATGGACATCCCGCCGCTGGCGGGCAAGGTCGCAGTTCTGTCGCTGGGCGCTCTCCCGTTGTCCTACGCCCTCAACCACGTCTCGGCGATCTCGTAGTGCGTGCGGGGAGGGGCCGGGGCGGCCTCCTCGGGGGTTGCGGGGCTGGGCTGGGGTGTGGAGGGGGCGGGATGGAGGATGCGCGGGCTCCCCCGAGCCCAGCGGCCCCGCGCCGCTCCGGCCCGCGAGGACAGGGGCTGGGTCAGAAGAACCCCCCCACCTCCGACCGGAAATCGCCTTCCAGCAGGCCCGGAGCTGTGTGCTGGAGCTGGGGGCGCTCCTGGGACGTTTGGGGCCTGGGGAGGAGGGACTTTGAGAAGCAGAGCCCCTAACAAGGCAGGGTTTTGGAGGGTTTCTGGTGTTTTCCCAGGGATGTGCCCAGCACAGGTTCCAGAGTCCCCAAGGGTCAAAGTATTGCCCCAGATAATGCCCCAGTGACCCGGCTCTTGCCACACACACGCTCTGCTGCACCACCCCTGCCAGACTGTCCCTCCATTGCCTGTCTCAGGCCTGGGACTTTCTTCTCTTCAGGGCTGGCCCACCCTGTCCCTAGCCTCAGTTTCCCCTATGTACCTCGACCTCCCCTGTCCCTATCTCCTAACCCTAGGCCTCAACCCTCTGGATCCAGCTACTGGGTACCAGGCAACCACAAGCCCCTCACACTCCCAAACCCAGTGCAACCCAAGACATGGGGTAGAGGGAGTCTTGACTGTGGAGTTGGTTCCTTGGGTACAAATTCCTGGCTCCATCCCCCTGGACCCTGAGTGAGCCAGGTTCCCCCGGGAGCCTCAGTTTCTTCACTGTGTAATGAACGTAATTCTAGAGCTCATCCCATAGTTACAGTTTGGGATTACAAATTGTGTGCCAAGACGCTGATGTGGTCTCATGTGATTACTATAATTGTCATGTTGGTTAGGTGGGGCTAGGAATGGGGATCCTAGGGGTTAGAGGGGTTCAGGAGAAGGTCGGGGCCTGGAGAGAGTGTGGGGGGGAATGTGTGACCTTGGATATGTCTCCCACCCTCCCCCCCTTGGCCTTGGTTTGCCAAGAGTTGGGGGCTGCCCAGAGACCTGGCTTCTGTTATCTCTGCAGCTGGTTGACTTGCCTTATCAGGTTGATGGGAACAGATCAGGGCAGGGGTGGGGTGGAGTTGATGGAAATATTTGGACTTTACCTGAGGAGTCAGGAGCTTCAGACCATGATGTGTACAGAGCTGAGCACTAGAGACCCTCTGGCAGGTGTGGGCACTGGGACTGGCCACAGAGGGTCTTGGAGCTGTTGAATGACAAAGCAAGCAAACTGTCACACACATCAGCAAGTGACTGGATAAATCATATAGTCAGAAGTGTTGACAGATGCTCTCTCTATGCCTGGCCCAAGTCAGGCAATGATCCTTTCTGAGGAGTCAGGGAGGGCTTCCCTGGAGGAGGAGCAATGTAGATGGGCCATGAAGGATGAGTAGGAGTTTGTCAAGTGGAAAGGAGACTTTTGGAAGGAGTTTCCAGAAGAGGGAAACAGCTGGGGCAAGAGCCTGGTGCTAGGAAAGGGGAGTTTCAGGGAATGGCTTTCCTGGATGGACAGATGCTTCAGCCTCCTCACCTGGAGCTTCCTGGAGTCTGCTCTTGCCCTAGGGTGGGGCAGGACCTCAGAATGGGCCTGGCCTCCCTGACTTGGTTTTCCTCTCCACAGCCCCCTGGGTGTGGTGTGGATGAGCGCCCTGATCCTGGGTCTGCTCTTCTTGGCTATATACAGCTTGTCCCGAAGTGACATCTACTATGACCCACTCTTTGCCGGTGAGTTGGTGGGAGGGTCTTAGGGAAGAGAACTGGGCAAGGGCCTCCTCCATCAGACTGGCAGCCCTTGAAGGGCCTTCATCAGACTGGAGAACCTCAGAGACTGGAGAACCCCTACTGATTGGGGAACCTCAAGGGGCCTCCCCCTTCTGACTTGGGACTCCTGAGTGCAGGGACAGCGCCTTCCCATCAGCCTGGGGACCCCTAAAGGCAGGGACTGTGCCTCCCTCTGAGGCGGGCTGTGGGTCATGTGACTTGTGGGGTGGGGCCTGGGAGCAGGTTTGTGCAGAGGCTTTGCCCGGAAACTGGGTGGCCGGTCACCGACCTGCAGTCTCAGGCCCCGCCCACACGTGGTCTGTGCCCCGCCCACACCCTGCCCATGCCCTGCTACTCTCCCTGTAGTGTTTGCAGTCTTCTCTTTCACCTCCGTGGTGGACCTCCTTATCGCTCTCGGGGAAGATGGCTACATGGGGAGCTTCATGGCGTTCTACACCAAGGAGGTATGTAGGGAGCTGTCTGGGATGCCCGCAGCCCTACTGCCCGTCTGAGCCCTGCACCTGCCCCTGCAGGGTGAACCGTACCTGCGCACGGCACACGGGGTCTTCATCTGCTACTGGGATGGCACTGTTCACTACCTCCTCTACCTGGCCATGGCTGGTGCCATCCGTAAAAGGTGCGTGGGGTGGGCAGGGTGGCACCTGGACCCTGGGAAGGAGGTGGAGTCCTTAGGTGGGAGGTCCCAGGTCAGGATGAAGCCAGAAGTATCTGTAGGGGAAATCAGGAAGCCTCTCTAGGGCTCTAGACAGGAGTGGCCAGGAGAAGGATCCAGGGAACATCACAGGTGTGAGTGATGGTCGGTTCTCTTCTCTCCCACCCTGTGCCTGGGCAGACGCTACTGTCCTTGGACAGAGCATCTGACTGTTCATTCCCTCATTCAACTTCCTGTTGTCCCTTCTGTTCTGGGTGACACTGAAGGGATCCAGAGCTGGGGATCCCAGATTGGTCTCTGGACCCTGTCGGGGGCTCTGAGACTGGGGGACAGGGATCTACTTGTCACCCCTCCATCCCCTGCCCAGGAAGAGGTACCGGAACCTTGCACTCTACTGGCTGGGATCCTTCGTCATGAGCATCCTGGTGTTCCTCCCAGGAAACATCCTTGGTAAGGACTTGGCTCTGAGGAGTTGTGTCTCCCTGGGCTGGGTCACTGCCCTGTGTCTGGAAGTTCCCAGTGGATCCTGCATACCCTCTCCAATGTCTGCAGAGGGCAACCTCCTCCCCACCACATGCCTCTCCATTCAGAGCCTAAGCCAGCAGCCTTTCCCCACCTCCCCCCCATTTTCCTCTTGGAGGAGCGGAAGCACATTCCATTTCCTCCCCAGCTAGCTGGTTCCTGACCCCAGGGGCTTGGCCCAGAATGCTCTTGACACAAGAAGGGAATTTTAAGGTGGATCCAGAGGGCAGAGTGAAACCTTTGTAGGTAGGTCTTAGGAGGCGGAGCAGAGAAGGCAGCCAGGGATGTGGGGATGGCTGTGCAAGAGGAATATCCAGGGTGTTTCTAGGGGGAGCAAAGAACAGCTGAAGTGTAAGAGCCATGTCCAGAAGGTAAATTGAGGCAGGCCAGGCTGAGGAGCATGGACATCACCTTATGGGCACTCGGGAGTCAGACGTGTTAGGGCTGAGCTAGGATGGCATTTGTGAATCACAGCTTCCAGCCAGGTGCTCTGACATGGCCCAGCTAAAGGGTCTGGCCGGGCCTGGGGGATCCTCGCTGCGTGACACCCTGTCTCTCCTACCATGGCAGGCAAATACAACTCAGAGATCAGGCCTTCCTTTTTCCTCACCATCCCCTACTTGCTGGTCCCCTGCTGGGCTGGCTTGAGGGTCTTCAACCAGACCCAGGCACCAAGCTGCTGCACTCCCAACATGGTGAGTCCCTTGCCCCCCAGATAGGCCCTGTGCCAAATGCCTGAATGTCCCCCATTTGAGTTGCTTCTGGTCAAAGACGTTATCTCCTTGGAAAGATCTCCTTGGTCATTAGGGAAGAAGGGATGAGCCTTCATTGAGTGCCTGTTGGATACCAGACTTCTCATGCTGTTTCTCATGGGGCAGGTGGAGGAGGAACAAAGAAAGGGCCTTCTGCGGCGCCCAGTTGACCTGGCCCTCATCATCTACCTCATCTTTGCTGCGTTCTTCACCCTCTTTCGGGGCCTGGTGAGTCTGCACTGGCCAGCCTACCTGCCTCCAACTCCCCGTCCCCAGCCCATCCCTCCCTCCTTTATCTTCATTATCCAGTGCAAAAAGCCCACTGCTCTCCTATCTGATCGTCCAGGGAAGTTCATCGAGTCTAACCTGAGTGTTCCATCACAAAGCCCCATTCCCTGTAGCCTTCTCCCCAGCTCAAATATCTGTGGATTCTCAGCCAGAGGAGAGAACCAAAGCTGGGGCAGGCCAGAGCAAGGGGTATGGGCCCCTCCTGGGAGGCCAGGGAAGGCTTCCTCTGGGAGGGATATTTGAGGCTGTTGGTTTGTCTCTGGGCCCCAGGTGGTGCTTGACTGCCCCATGGATGCCTGCTTTGTCTACATCTATCAGTATGAGCCATACCTGAGGGACCCCGTGGCCTATCCGAAGGTGCAGGTGAGAGGGCAGATGGGAGGAGAGGGCCACAGTCCTGCCATGGTTAGGGGTCTACTGGGCCCCTTTGAAGCAGGTGCCAAAAACACAAGTCAAACTGGTGGAAGCACAAATGGAATTTACTGTCCTACCAAAAAAGTATAGACATTCTCTTCAGGTATGGCTGGATCCAGGAGCTCAAGGATAGCTCTGTCTCTAGACTGTGTTTTCTTTACATGTGCTCCACTCCCAGGTAGTGCCTTTGTGGTATGGCAGAGACAGCCTTGGGTAGCTCTAGGCTTCCATTCTTTCTACTTAGCCACCACAGAGGAGTGTGAGCCCTTAATTCCTCAGCTTAAGTATAAGTCTCAGGCAGGCTCTGATTGGCCAAGTTTAAATCACATGCTCATAGCTGATTATTATGGTGTTCTGATTGGCCAGGCCAGGGTCACATGCTATTTCTGGAGTAAGGTGGGGGGGCTCATTGTGTGGGAGTGGGATGGGTGGGGAAACCCAAGGGAAATAAAGGAGCAATTTGCACAGGGTAGGATATGCAGAGAGCCCCAGTCTTGGGTGGGGTCTGAGGCTGGCCAGATTCTCCTTGGGTCCACCACCTGAGGGGTATCAGGAGACTCAACTGGGGCAGCCGCTCAATCCATCAGCTGTGTGCCCCCCAGATGCTGGTGAATATGTTCTACGTGCTGCCCTTCTATGGCCTGGCCATCTATGCCCTCATCTTTCCTGGCTGCTCCTGGCTGCCTGACTGGACCTTGGTATTTGCTGGAGCCATTGGCCAGGTGAGGTGGGGTGGAATGGGGTGGGGTGGGCCAGTGCATAGGGAAGAAAGTTTCTGCCTGCTCATCAATTGCTTTTGTGCTCACCCTGAGCAGGGTGATACTAGGCCCCTGACAGGCTCCACCCCCAGCTCAGTACCCCAGGATTCCCTAATGTGGGGGAGAAAGAGCCAGACACAGACACCCCAAACCCCATGACGTTAGAACTGAATAGAGGGAGGTAGAGAGTCTGAGAGGGATTCCAGAGGCGGCAGATTTCTTAGAAAAGGGGGCATAGGCTTTTTTTTTTTTCTCTATTGTACTTTACTATTTATTTTTTGCTTTGTTGCGGCATGATTGTATATTCAAAGTACAATAAAAGAATACTCATTGTCTATTTCTCTTCTGGATATTATTATCATTGTTATTATTATTAGTTGTTTCATTAATGATGACTGTCAAAAATAATTTTGTTGTACAGAAGAGTGCTGTAAAAATCTCAGCCATCTATCAAAATTGCTAAGAACGTCTCATTTCCATCCAGCTCTTTAAAGGCAGAAGAACTACTCTTAACTTGGTTTCTTTCTTCTCTCTATTTTGCTTTGGAAGCTGTGTTCTGAGTCCGAAGGCTCTGATTACCAACATTTAAAGTCAAGCTTTGGAGATATTTTTGCTATTTCAAAAGCTTTCTCATGCATAGGCTTTAAAAATTCTTACACACAATATTTGCCTCTTTATTCCATCTGTAATTTATTTTTCTATGTGATGTGAAGGAAGAATCTGAAAATTATATGTTTCTCCTTATGATACTCAATGATACTCAGTATCCGAGGTATTAAAGAAGTTGGAAGTATATAACTTGACAAGTTCAAGAAATTGGAAACCTTATTTCAGGAGGAGGGAAATCTTCTAAAATTGTAAACCAGAAGGACTGGATTGATCTTGCTGAGCCCCAGCTATCATCCTACTCTCTGTTTTTATTTTGTGTATTACTATCTAATTATAAAGGGTTATTATTAAGGGAGAATAGTCATTCAAGCATATTCAAGGCTTTGTGTAGAAAATTTCTTTACTCCTTTTAAACATAGATTTTACTTTTTGCATAGTTTTAGGTAGCAAGCCAGTTAGGACTGTTCAGAATTTCTGAAGCAAAGAAAATTTCCATGAAGGAATGTTTTGGGTTTCATGAGGTTTCTGAACTCTAAACCCCTATACAGAAAAAAGGGCTTGGCTGGGCTTCCCTGGTGGCGCAGTGGTTGAGAGTCCGCCTGCCAATGCAGGGGACACGGGTTCGTGCCCCGGTCCGGGAAGATCCCACATGCCGCGGAGCGGCTGGGCCCGTGAGCCATGGCCGCTGAGCCTGCGCGTCCGGAGCACAGGCTCCGGAC
>NW_021703768.1:166561573-166661127 GCF_005190385.1 Monodon monoceros
TGAGAGTCCGCCTGCCAATGCAGGGGACACGGGTTCGTGCCCCGGTCCGGGAAGATCCCACATGCCGCGGAGCGGCTGGGCCCGTGAGCCATGGCCGCTGAGCCTGCGCGTCCGGAGCCTGTGCTCCGCAACGGGAGAGGCCACAACAGTGAGAGGCCCGCGTACCGCAAAAAAAAAAAAAAAAAAAAGGGCTTGGCTAACACTGTGCTAAGAGAGTTGACCAAACTTCAATTTGGCTTCCACTTGAACTAGGTTGTAGTTTGTGTCCATAAAGATGACCCCAGCCCTCATGCTGAGTCTTTGCTCAAGAAAATGTGATCCTGCCAAACCACAAAATGTACATACATTGTCTAACCCACCTTGCCAAACCATTTTCAGTAATTTTTCCACTTACTCTTTTTGTAATTTTCCATTTCTTTTTTTTTCAAATAAATGTTTCTTTTTTTTTTTTTTTTTGAGCTCTGGAAAGATATTACTTTTTTTTTTTTGAATTTTATTTTATTTATTTTGTTATACAGTAAGTTCTTATTAGTTATCCATTTTGTACATATTAGTGTATAAATGTCAATCCCAATCTCCCAATTCATCACACACACCCCCGGGGGCATAGGCTTTGATGTATGGGTATGAGTTCTTCAGGCAGGGAAGGGCATTCCAGGAATGGTAACAGCATAAGGATATGCACAGAGGGGGACAGTGATTTAGAGTCCCATAACGTGGGTAAAGGCAGAGACAAGATAAATGGACAGCTAGACGCTAAGGGCTTTGAACTCTGGGCTTGGGGGCTTGTGCTGAGTACAATGGGGAGCTGTAGAAGGTGTCTGAGCAGTGGAGGGCCCAGTCAGAGCTGGGGGCATGTTTCTGGGTTTCTGATGGGAAGTGATAAAGGCTGGGTCCTGGCCAGGGCAGTGGGACCAGGAGGACATCCATTAGATATATTATTATTTTATCAATTAGGGGTAGAATTGAGAGGATTTGTATCAAGGCTGCCTGGGGTGGGGAAGACCAGGGGGAGGAGCTGGACTCAGGGCAGAGAAATAGGGTTCAGGGTCCAGCAGACCCTGAAGATCGTTCTAGTGAGACAGCTGGGGAGAGGATTACAGATAGATGGATGAGGATAGACAGGACATGTGGGGACAGGGCTATTTAGAGACAGATGGATTGAAGAGGGGAGACAGGTAGGTCAGCAGAGCCAGCAAGATAGGGATGCGGACATTTTGAGCTCCCCAGGATGGGATGCTGGTGATGCTGGGACTTGTTCTCTTCTGGTCTGTGACATCCATCCTCCCTTTTTGGCCACCAGGCACAGTTCTCACACATGGGTGCTTCCATGCACCTGCGCACGCCCTTCACCTACCGTGTGCCTGAGGATGCCTGGGCCAGCTTCTTCGTGTGCAACCTACTGTATGCTCTGGGGCCTCACTTGCTGGCCTACCGCTGCCTGTGGAGCCCTGCCTTCTTCCTACGCCCGCTTCCTGGCCCCCCAGCTCACCATGAGAAGCAGCACTGAGGGGGCTGTGGGACTCCCCAAGATCCTGTTTACATACCCAGCTGGCCCTGCCCCTGGAAGGGGGGGTTGGGTTTTTTAGAGGCAAGAGGTGTGTCTCTGGGTGCCTTCAGTCCTGGCTATGGTGATTTCAGGGTGGGATGGTGGGGGGGCCCAAGGTCCAGGTGTTCCAGCAGAGAAGGCCACGGCCATGCTCAGCTGTCACCTCACCCAAACTCCACACTGGCACCCTCCTGGAATTTATCCATCATCCCCCCATGGATCCTTTCAGTAAAATTCCTTTTGACGCATAAAATGTTGCTCTGAGTGTTTCAGGGGGCAGGGGCAAGGGACCCTCTCCTCCGAACCCACGAGGGCCCACTCATCACTGCCAGAATAGTCATCAGGAGCTGGAGGTGCCGGACAGCAGAAGTCTACCTCTGGTTGGTGTGCCCAGCCCCATCTTCCAGGTAGGGAAAACTGAGGCTCAAAGAGGACCAGAGACCTGCCTGAGGGCACAATCAGGAGAGAAGGGTCCAAAGTCTAAGCTCCACCAATAAATTATAATAACGAACAGTGTGGCACAGTTATTAAGCACCTACCATATACCAGGCCAATGGCTAACCTCACATGCTACATGCTGGATCTCACCGCATATTCCAGATGGGGAAACTGAGCCTGCAGGAGGTGAATGTCCTGGTCCCAAGTCACGCCTCCTGGATGCAGCTGAGTTAGGCAACGAGCCCCAGCCCCTTCAACCACAGAGCCCATAACCCTGCCTCTGCTGGCTGACGGGCTTATATTTGGGGGAAACTGAAGCTGGGGAGGCAGCCAAGAAGCTGGGAGAAGGGCTCATTGCCTCCTGGTTTGATTTTTGAACTTGAGTGCAGGTTCAGGTTCAGGGGTAACTCCTGCCCAGACCACTCTGGGTCAGGGGGTTGATCCCCCTGCTCCCTGCCCTTACCAACACTTATTAGGCACCTATGTCTAGCCATTAGATCTTCACGAAAGACCCAGCACTCCATATCTCAGATGTGGAAACCGAGGCATGGAGTGAGGGGCAGAGTCCCTCTGCAGAGTGTGTGATTGTTGTAGGGCCCGCATCCCGCAGAGCGAGCACCCTTTGGCTGCTGGGGCCCAGGACCCTTTGATGGTCACCCAGTGACAGATGGGAAAACTGAGGCGTGCAAGCCAAGCCCCTTTCCCAGGTGAGTCAGCCCCCCTGCCCACGCAGGGCATCATCAGGCTCCCCCCTCCTCCATTTTAAAGAGCGTTAAACTGAGACCCAGAAAGTTTCCTCCGGTGGCCCAAAGTCAGCCAGCAAGGAGGCTGGTACCTGGCTCTGAACTCACTGTTCAGGGCAGTCCTTCCTCCGTCTGTGCCCATCATCACCTCTCCCCCAGCAGGCGCCACCACGTCCCCTTTAACGCCCCCCCCAATCCACCTCCCTCCTCCCCTTGCAGGCAGACGCCGGGATTGCGCCGCCTGCAGGGACCTGCCCAGTCCTTCCTGCGTGTGCAGGGAGCGCAGTCCCGGCACATAGGGGCCGCTGGTCGGGGGCCGCACCGGCAGAATGGTGAGTGGGGCTGTGGGTTCGGTAGGTCCTTCTCTGGGATTCTGTCTCTGTGTCTCTGATCTACATCCCTCAGTGTTTCTCTCTTCAGTCCCTCTCTCCTTCTCACCTCTTCCATCTCTCTGTCTCTCACCTGTATCTCTTTCCCTCCCACTCTCTCCCTCTCTGCTTCTCCTTCTCTTATTCTATGTCTCTTCCTACTTTTCTCTCCTTTTTTTGGGGGGGGGTCCCTTTACTCTCCCTCTCTCTGAGTCTCTCTGTCTTTCCCTACCCCCCCCATCTCCCTCTTCTTTGTGTCTCTTTCCCTGTTGCTCTCTCTCCTTTCTCTCTTTCAGTCTCTGTCTCTCCCTCTCTATCTCTGTCTCTCTCCATCTTTCCTTACTCTTCTCCGTGTCTCCCTCTGGCACTCTCTTCTCTCTCTCCCTTTGTATCTCTGTCCCTCTCCATCTTTCCTTCCTCTGTCTGTGACACTTTCCTTCTGTCTCCATCTCTCCCTGCCTTTCTCTCTGTCTCAGTCTCTTTCCCTGTTCTCACCTTCTTTCTGTGTGTCTCCCCCTCTCTGCCTCTACCACCCCCACCTGCACGGGTTTGCTGCAGTCTCCTGGCGCACGGATAACCTTGCTGCTGCCGCTGCTCCAGCCCCTCCTCCCTCCTCCCTCCTCCCTCCTCCCCAATCCTTGGCCTGGGCCAGAAAAGAGAGAGAGAAGGGTGCGGGGCTCCGAGGCTCTGGTGTTGGGGTCAGGGGGTCAGGTGGGTTGCCCGTGCAGAACTAAGGGAGAGTGAGTCCAGGGGCGTGCGCTTTGCCCAAGGGCAAGTGTGTGAGATCCTGGGAGAGTGGGAGGGTCTGTGGGTGGGAGGGTCTTCTAGCCTTCTCCTGGGGGAGTCCTCTGGGATCCTGGCTGGGCTGGGGACCTGGGCATGTAAGAAGTCCTCGCCGCGGGAAAGGAAGGCCAGGGAGTTAGTCTTCTGAAAGACAAAGGCCAGGAGGCTGCACTGAGCGCACCGTGCCCCCAGGTGTGTGCTCCGGCGGCGGCCCTCGGTCGCGGGGCGCTCTGGGCAGCTGCATGGGGAGTCCTGCTGCTCACCGGCGCCGCGGAAGCGGAGCACGGCCGGAAGAAGGTCGTGCACGTGCTGGGTGAGTCAGGGCCGTGGAAGCGGATCTTGCCCCGCAGAAGCCGTGGCCAAGTAGGATCACCAGGGTGCATGGAGCGGGGAGGACGGAGGGTGCTGGGCGGTCCTGATGGCCACAGTCTCCGCCCCCTCCCTAGTCCCCTTACGGAGCCCCTTTACCCTTCTGATCTCCTGATCCGCACCCAAGTTTTCTTCCCACATCCCTTTCCCTGGGTCCCCCTCCCCAGATTCCCCTGCCCCGCCCCTAGAACCTCTTCTTAACCCTCTTTGGTTGCCCATAGAAGGGGAGTCGGGCTCGGTGGTGGTGCAGACAGCGCCGGGACAGGTGGTCAGCCACCGGGGTGGCACCATCGTCTTGCCCTGCCGCTACCACTACGAGGCAGCCGCCCACGGCCACGACAGCGTCCGCCTCAAGTGGACCAAGGTGGTGGACCCGCTGGCCTTTGCCGATGTCTTCGTGGCGCTGGGTGCCCAGCACCGGGCGTTTGGCAGCTACCGCGGGCGGGCTGAGCTGCAGGGCGATGGGCCCGGGGATGCCTCCCTGGTTCTCCGAAACGTCACGCTGCAGGATTATGGGCGCTATGAGTGCGAGGTCACCAACGAGCTGGAGGATGACACTGGCATGGTCAAGCTGGACCTGGAAGGTGACTAGCCTGTGGGCAGGATGAGGCTCATTTCTAAGGGAGAAGAGAGGAGGGTATTGCAAAGGACAGAAATCAAATCAAGTTGGCCTGAAGGAATTCAGCGGCTTGGTGGGGTAGGATAATGGTTCTGATCTGGGGTGATTTTGCTACCCGGGGATATTGGCAAGATCTAGAAGTAGGTTGTGGTGATATAGTGGGTAGAGACCACGGATGCTGTAAACAGCCCACAACACACAGGACAGTCTCCCCACAGCAAAGAATAATCCAGTCCAAAATGTCAATAGTGAAGACACCGGGAAACCCTTTGGTAGGATCCAAGCACAGTGAGATCCAGACATTCACATCATGTCAGAAATCCTTCCTTCAGCTCTGTTTCCCTGGGTGGGCTTTCCTTGGACAAGTTTCCCCTGATGGAACCAAAAAGTAGTGCCAGGCTTCCACCGTCCCAGCTTGGCAATTGATTTCCTAGGAGTGCTAGCTAGAGTCCCAGAGTTGTCCTTCATTGGCCCAGCTTGAGTCATTTGCCTATCCATGGGCCAATCACTGTGCCTGGGAGATGGGATGCTCTGATTGGCTGACTGTGAAGCTGGGAAGTAGGGTTTCTCTGAAGAATTCCCTCCCATGTGGTTTGCCTTCTTCACTCCACCTCAGAAGATGCTAGAGAGATTTCAGAGCCCTCACTCGCTGAACTTCTCAACAATAGCGAAAAACAACAACAATAATAGAAGCAGCTCTCCTTTATTGGGTGTTTTCTATGTGCCAGGAGCTTGGCTGAAGAGCTCTCTGAGCTTTCATTTAATTTTCCCAAAAACGCTGAGGGAGACGGTATTACTCACAGAGGGGCAACTGGCTCAGAGAGGTTAGAGCCTTGACCAGGGCACATACCAGTGAGTGGCAGAGCCAGGACTGGAACTCTAGTCTGTCAGGCTCCAGCTCTTCTCTCTGGCTCCTGTTTGATCCTTCCTGCATCTGCTGAGAGAAGCATTTGCACCTGCACCCCCAAGGTCCAGCCCACAAACACAGACACACAGAACGCTAGTGAGCTGAGATGACTGTGATTCTGATGAGGGACAAGTTATAAGAACTGAAGGTAGAAGGGAAACCAATGGGAATTGTCCTGGACAATGCTGGAGATCAAAGAGGTCTTTGCCCCGGGTCAAACTTTCGTGGGCTCCCAGTGTGAGGGAGTCAGTTTTGTGGGCTCAGGATTTGACAA
Organism: Monodon monoceros; assembly: GCF_005190385.1. Taxonomy (NCBI): domain Eukaryota; kingdom Metazoa; phylum Chordata; class Mammalia; order Artiodactyla; family Monodontidae; genus Monodon; species Monodon monoceros. The sequence continues at coordinate 166,567,624 of NW_021703768.1, forward strand.
GAAGGAAGGTCCCAATGCTGGAAGAATGTCAGAAGCACGTAGAACTGAATGGACGAGGGTTGTGGGAGCTGGGTTTTGAAGGATGAATAGTAGTTCGACAGGTGGAAAGGTGGAAAGAACATGAACAAAGGTCTCCAGTGGTGGAAAGGAGGTGGACATGATTAAGGATGTCAAGGGGGAGGGTCAAGTGAATCCTAAGCTTAAGGCACAGCGAGTATGAGGGGTGTGAACTGGGGAAAGGCATGGTCAGCTCTGAGGCCATAGTGAGGGATGGCCTGAAAGGTCTAGGTTGAAGAGTCACACGGCACCACAGATGTCAGGTAGGTGGGTGAGAGTTGGGGGGTCCGAGCTGACCCTCGTGTATCGTCTCAGGCGTAGTCTTCCCTTACCACCCGCGTGGAGGCCGCTACAAGCTGACCTTCACGGAGGCGCAACGCGCGTGCGCTGAACAGGACGGCATCTTGGCGTCGGCTGAGCAGCTGCACGCGGCCTGGCGCGACGGCCTGGACTGGTGCAACGCGGGCTGGCTGCGCGACGGCTCGGTGCAGTACCCGGTGAGCCAGCCCCGGGAGCCCTGCGGCGGCCTGGGCGGGGCCGGGAGCGCCGGGGCTGGCGGCGGAGCCTCGGGGGGTGTGCGCAACTACGGCTACCGCCAGAACGCCGAGGAACTCTACGACGCCTTCTGCTTCACATCCAACCTCCCGGGTGCGTAGGCTCCACCCCTGGGAGGATGGTCCTGCCCTCCGCTGGCCCGGGCCCCGCCCCGCGCATGAGACCCCACCCACACACAGGTACCCCTCCCTCTCAGTCTTTACCACTCCGCCCAGGTCTCCCTCCCTGTCCTTCCTCTCCACACCCGCCCTCGGGGGTCCGAACCAGGAGATCCCTTCCCTAGTACTGCCTAGGCACGGCAATCAAACATCGCCTGGCACCAGCACTGCTCTAGCCGAGGCTGTGGTCCCGGGCTTCAGGGGAGGGGGTGTATCTGAGCCCTGAGGCTGAGGTCCTAGGCTGCAAGCGGGAGGGTGTCCTGAATCCCGAGGAAGCCGGGTCCCAAGAGCGGCCCTAACCACTCCTCCCCACCCCCCTGCAGGCCGCGTGTTCTTCCTGAAGCCGCTGCGGCCCGTGCCCTTCGCGGGAGCAGCGCGCGCCTGCGCGGCGCGCGGAGCGGCCGTGGCCAAGGTGGGGCAGTTGTTCGCTGCGTGGAAGCTGCAGCTGCTGGACCGCTGCACCGCAGGCTGGCTGGCGGACGGGAGCGCACGCTACCCCATCGTGAACCCGCGCGCGCGCTGCGGCGGCCGCCGGCCAGGTGTGCGCAGCCTCGGCTTTCCTGACGCCGCGCGCCGCCTCTTCGGCGTCTACTGCTACCGCGCGCCTGGTGCACCGGACCCCGCACCTGGTGGCTGGGGCTGGGGCTGGGCCGGAGGCGGCGGGTGGGCTGGAGGCGCGCGAGACCCCGCCGCCTGGACCCCGCTGCGCGTCTAGGCCCGGGCCGTGGACCACTGGGGCGCTTGTCGGCTGGCCGAGTGCCCTACGGCCACTTGGAGATGGACCACACCCCTGGAGACTGGCCGTGCACCCTGCGGTGCCCTGCAAGTTGACCAGGCCTCCTGCGGTCCTTAAACCCTGGCCACACCCTCTGAGGTCCCCAGAGTCTGGCCAGTCCCGGAAGCCAAGTCCCCTGGAGTCCCCTGGAAATCGACCCAGCCCCGCCTCTCCTGGACAGTGGATTCCTCTCCTCTCCCAACTTTCTCCAGGAGACAGGGCACACCCTCTGAGAACCACTGGAGACCAACAGAACCCGAGGTCTCCTGAACACTGGAAACGTCTCGCGAGGTCTTCTGGAACTACCCCCAAGGTCGCCTGGAGGCTGGACCCCCGGGATTATCAGGAGACTGGGCACACGTCCTATGCATCTCCCTGGAGACTGAAGACTGGTCCCCTAAGGTCACCGGGACACTGAACCCTCCTCCCTATCACCTGTAGAGAAACCAGAAACCTCAGAGTTCGTCAGTTGACCATGCCACCATGGTCACATGAAGACTGTGGGCTCCTGTCCTCTCCTCTAGGGTGACCTGGAGATTGGTTACTCCCATTCTCCCCCCTTCTCCCACGAGTCCCCCAGTTTCCATAGTAACAGGCCGTGTCCCCAGGTCACTGTGGAGAACAGCTCCACCCCTCCAGTTTCAGGGGACACCACCCTTGTCTGTCACTGTTAAGACAGATTGACACGCCCCAGCTGGCTCGCATTACTGGCAGGCGTGGCCCATCCCTTAGGTATCTCTCTGAGGGAGCAAATTCGTCTTCACCTGACGGCCCCTTTCCTGGCTGTCGCCTAAGAGACCATCTCCCAGGCCCAGAGACCCATAAAATCTATGTCATTCACTACAGAGAGAAGCTGCCCCACTTCCCATTGTTACCAAGGCGACCAGCCCAGCTTCTACCTGTCACCTAGAGTCACACAGCCCTTCCTTCATCAGTCACACCCATGGAGTTAGTACCTCCCTCCTCCAGCTGTAACCATGGACACCGCACGTTTACTATCTCACCCACATTCACCCCAGAGACCTACAACTTCACTCCCACTGTCCTCACCCTGACCAACAGCCATGGAGACCACCCCCTCCCCTAACTGTCCTGAGAGTGACCCAACATTCGGTTCTCCAGCTCTCACCATGGAAACAGGCTGCTCCTTTCCGCGGGGTGCCCCAGGTCCTTGCTACCCTCCAAGCTCCGCCCCCAAGCGGCTTGGACCCACCCCCCCGCCCCCGGCAGCTGTTGCCATGGAGACCACACTCCAGTGTCTGAGGTAACAGAACACCTGTCCCCCTAGGCTTTCCCTTGTCGGTAGGGCCCGCCCCTCCAAACTGTCACCATAGAGACTGTCAACGTCGTCCCCAGGACAACTGACTTCCCAGTTCTCAGGAACTTCTTACCATGGGCCCGAACTGTGTGCCCCACAGGGCTTAATGGCTGCCCCTTCACCAGATGGGCCCAGCTCCAGGCAGCATCTCAGACCCAGGTGGACTTCTGGAGCTGCTGGATATCCTCCGTTTGCACGCTAACTATATCCCAGACAACAGCTGTTCACGAGACACCCTTGCAGCACCCAGATGAACAAACTGAGGCTCTGGCGTGCCCCTACCCTTTGTGCGATGCAAGCACTAGGCTCCCGCTTCCTCTCTGAGACCACATCCCCATTCTCACTGAGTTCCTCTCTCCTTTTCTAACCTCCCTCCCCCCACATTTTCCTTCTTAGAGGTCCAGGAGAGGTTGAATTGTCTTTAAACCTCAAAATCCTCTCTGAGCTCCATGTTCTAAAGGGTAATTTGTGCTAAGAAGTCAGGACCCAAACTCCCCAGTGTTAACAGCTAGCTCAGGGAGACTGTCCATGAACAAGGCCACCCCAGCTTTTGGAGACCCCAGTTTCGAGGTCTTGCCTGGAGTGGCACTGGGGTCCCTCCTGGAGCCCTCCATATTGTCACATCCATCGCCAGGAAACCCATCTGTGGGTTTTGGAACCAGGTGTGCCTGGGTTCGAATCCTGCCTCTATGACCAAGTGACAAAACCCCTGATCCTATTTCCTCCTCTGTATCAAGGCTGTTCTAAGATCCCAGTGAGTGTGAAGTGTACAGCAGGGGCTCAATAAATTTTTTTTTTTTGATGAATGAGAAAATGAGACAGCTCATGGGTAGTTACTTCAAAAATGCACTTTGGTGGACAAAATGTTTTTCAGCTGGGGGTGCTTGGTGATGATTCAGTTGGGAAGCGTCTCCTCTCATTCCTCAGGACCATTCCCTATCCCCAATCTCTCTCCCCTCCCTTCCCCCCCGCCCCATCGTCGTTCCCTCACTCTGTCTCTTGAGCCACCTCCCATGGGTCTGGCCCTTCTCAGCCCTGTCCTAATTGGGTCACTAACCAATCCAGCGATTCCTCTCAGTCCCCTGGGAATGAAGTGTGTGAAACTGGGTGTTGAGTTCCTGCATCAGGAAGGCAGAGAAGTTGCAAATTTTCCCTGGGGTGGGTGTGGAGGTGGGGGTAGGGAGAGTGTGGGCCGAGGAGTATTGAAAGTTTTGTTTCGGGCATACAAAGAAAGAGAGAAGAGGAAAAAAGTATAAATGTCTGATATGGTTGTAGAAGTGGGGTGGTCGTTAACTGCTCATGCTTCAATGTCAGATGGGACAGAACTCCTAGAGATTCCAACCACTCATCTGAAGCCAGGGTCCAGTCCCTTGGTTAGACTGCCTTGGGCTCCAGCTGTGCCTTAGCTTCCTTGACTAGAGGAATGGTAGGGGCATTTTTCTGGAGATGAGTGCATGAGATTTCTTTCATTCTGCCTTTTCCCTGCTGACATCCTTTCTCCCTTCCATGGGTTCCAGCATCCTGATTTTGCCTCGGGTATGTAAGTTTCCCTCCTCTCATTCTGTGAGTCAGAGGGGCTGACTCCACTGGGCAACGAGTGCTGTGGCTCATCTTCCTGAGCAACCCTAATTGGTCCAGGGGTGGACATGGACCCAGGCAGACCAATGAGACTGCCTGGGATTTTGACGGACCAATAGGACCAAGGGAACCCTCTTTCTGCTGGGTCTCTGCACTGTTGGATTGCAGGTCTCTGAGGGTCCACCTGGAGGAGACCTAAGGATGGCAACCAGGGTAGAGCCACTCCTGAAGCTAGTTATTCAGAAAAATGTCTCACTCCTGTCTTCCAGCACCCAGTGCACTTCTCAGAGACATCTAAAATTTCTTACATGTCCTTCAAAAGATGTTTTATATTCATTCAATCAAACATGCATATATTGTTTTCCCCCCACTTCTACACAAATGAAAATATGCAACATATATTTTTTATGTTGTAAAACTTCACATAATATGAAATTCACCATTGTAAACATTTTAAAGTCTTCAATTTAGTGGCATTTAGTACATTCCCAGTGTTGTTCAACCATCACCCCTATCATTTTCATCACCCCAAAGAAAATCTCATACTCATTAAGCAATCACTCTCCATTCCTCCCTCCCCACTCCATGCCCTGAAAACTGTTAATCTACTTCTCATCTCTGTGGATTTGCCTCGTCTTGACATTTTGTATAAGTGGAATCCTACAGTATGTGTCCTTTTGTGTCTAGCTTCTTTCACTCAGTATAATATTTATGGCTGAATAATGTTCATATATATGTATATATATCACATTTTGTTTATTCTTTTATCAGTTAATGGACGTTTGGGTTGTTTCCGCCTTTTGGCTATTGTGAATAATGCTGCTATGAACATTTGTGTGCCATATATACTTTATTTTATAAATTTATTTATTTATTTTTGGCTGCATTGGGTCTTCGTTGCTGCGCTCGGGCTTTTCTCTAGTTGTGGTGAGCGGGGGCTACTCTTGTTGCGGTGCGCGGGCTTCTCATTGCGGTGGCTTCTCTTGTTGGGGAGCGTGGGCTCTAGGTGCACGGGCTTCAGTAGTTGTGGCTTGCGGTCTCTAGAGCGCAGGCTCAGTAGTTGTGGCGCACAGGCTTAGTTGCTCCGTGGCATGCGAGATCTTCCCGGACCAGGGCTCGAACCCGTGTCTCCTGCATTGGCAGGTGGATTCTTAAGCACTGCGCCACCAGGGAAGCCCTCATATACACTTTTGAAGTAACTCTTATCTAACAATATATTTGGGGACTGGTTTCCTTCAGCATGTAAAAATCCACCCCCTTCCCCCACCAGCATTCGTTTTTTTTTTTGTGTGTGTGCGTTACGCGGGCCTCTCCCTGTTGTGGCCTCTCCCGTTGCGGAGCACAGGCTCCAGACGCACAGGCTCAGCGGCCATGGCTCACGGGCCCAGCCGCTCCACGGCACGTGGGATCCTCCCGGACCAGGGCACGAACCCGTGTCCCCTGCATCGGCAGGCGGACTCTCAACCACTGCGCCATCAGGGAAGCCCAACCAGCATTCTTTTGAAGGTTGGCAAAGTAGTCCCTGTTTGGATGCACCATAATCTTCGTAATCAGTCTCCTAATGGTGGACATTTACATTGTTTCCCATATTTTGCTGTTAGTAACAAGTACCATGGTCATCACATAAGTGCAAGTATAACTGGAGGATGATAGCAGGAATTGTTTGATCAAGGGGTCAAAACTTGCCGTTTTGTTAGTGATCTCCAACTCTTCTTAGAGGTGAGGCCAATTTATAGCCCATCAGTAACAGATGTACTTACCTATTTCCATATGTCCTCAGTAGCATCATGTGTTATCACTTGTTACCTTAGCCAACCTGATAGGTGAAAAATAATATCTCATTGTGGTTGTCACTTGCAATTCACCTGTTATATGAAGCTGACTATCCTCCACTTTGACCTTAGATGCAGGAAGTTGAGTAAATCATAAATCATTCTGAGTCCAGGTACATTGTCATCATTGAAATATGCAAGGCCCCTCTCTTGTGAGATTTATTTGTTTATTCCCTTTTATTTATATGTCCTTATTTGTGTATCTTGGTGATCTGAAAATTGTGTATTATTTTGCTGAGCATATGTTGTAGTTTAAGAGCCATCTGTATTTCCTTTTCTTTGAGCTTTTTGTTCATATCCTGTGCCCATTTGGCTATTGGATTATTGGGGTTTTTTCGTATTGATTTGTAGGAGCTCTTTATATATTATAAATAAAGTGGCAAAATTCCTTTATCTCTGATTTGAAGAATTGTTTCCAAGCTTGGCATTCACCTTTTGTCCTTGTTTATGTTGTTTGTTGCCACTATTGCTTTAGAATAAAGCCCAAACTTCTCATTACAGCCCATATTGCCCTGAGTGATCCATCCTCTGCCTCTCTGACCTCATCTCCCTCCACTGTCTACCTCTGTCACTCCGCTCCAGCCGCTATGGACTCTTTGCTGTTTCTCAAATGAACCATGTTCCCTTCTGCAAGAAGATTTTCACTTTTACTCTTCCCTCTCCCTGAAACTCTCTTCCTTTCTTCCCTTCTTTGCCTAGTTAATGCTATTCATCCTTTAGATTCCATTCACCTCCTCTAAGAAGCCTCCCCTGACCACCTCCCAGGGGTCACATCTGTTCTGTCCACCACTATCTCCCCAGCACCCAGCACAGTACACGGCATATAATAGCTGCCCAGTAAGTCCTTGCTGAGTAAATGAATGAAGGAAGGTGTCAGGAGGCAGGTTGAACTGTTAAAAAATTTTATTAAAATGTCCAAGGAGTACATTAATGTCCATAGTGTCAGATACCACAGACCCACGGAACACTGCAGCTGACAGCATAACCAACAGAATCCAAAGCTGTTCACGCGCACACACACTCACACGCATGCCACACACGCGGCACACGCAAACACACACGCACATCTCAAAGGGAAAGACCAAGAGAAAAACCACCCACCTTAGAAAATATCAGAGCCCCCTCCCACCACGGAGCTGGGGTGGGGGCAGGGCAAGGGGCTGAGGTGGTCAAGGGTAAGGAGCATAAACCAAGACACCCCCAAAAAAGTTGCATCCCCAGAGCCCCCCACTCCAAACAAAGGAAAATTCTTTTGTGACATGGATGACTGAAGATGTGTTATTGTTTTTATATTTCTTAAACCAAGAGGAATTATCAAACCTAGAAGGCAAACCTATATCCCTGGGTTTTCTCAACAATAACCATAACATGGGACAGTGGATAATGTCTATAGCAGGGGACACTAAAGACCATGGTCAAGGATGCAGGTCTAGTTTGCACTTCTCAATCTTTTCCTAAATCTTCCTGTGTGTTAGAGCATGATTATGTTTCAATTCCTTCCCCCCAAAATAGAGAGCAGGGTTAGGAGTCAGCCAGAGGCAGGACCGAATCCTTATTCCTGTCTTGCAAGCCAGTGCCTTTCTCTTATCTGAGCCTCAGTTTTGTCTTGTGTAAAATGGGAAAGTAATGGTTCCTAAGTCACTGGGCTGTTGAGAAGATTCACGGAGGCAGTGTGTGTAAGTCCTTAGCATGGTACCTACTCCATAGTTGTCAATTATGATTAGTACTTCCCAGGAGGGATATAGGCTCAGCCAACACATTTCTTTCTCTACTGAACCCTTAGATGGACTGTATATTTGCTTATTTTTCTTTCCTGCAGAGGGCCATTCTCCACTGTGGTTTTTAACACTAATCCACAGATGTTACCCAGACTAGAGAGGTTGAGAGTGGACAAAGGACATGGAGGAAAAGCTGTGGATCTTTCCTGCCAGAGATCAGGAAGCTGAATCCCGACTTCTGGCTTGGGGAAAGTTTTTACAGGTTTCAGATTCTGGGGAGGAAGGCAAGGTGAGTTCTTTACTGCTTAAAAAATTTAAAAACTAAGAGAAAAATGTGTGTGTGTGTGTGTGTGTTTCAGTTTTAACTCTGCACAGCTCTCTACATGACCGCAGGTAGATGTCACTACTTCAAGTTTTAAGCATTTCTAGTCCACCAGGCGATGAATGGAGGAGACAGGAATAGAGTAGGGGTAGGGGTGGGACCCATGGCAGGGGCACTACCAATGTCTGCTTGAGGGATGGATATGGGCAACGAGCTAGAAAACTTGGCACCTCCTTGGCCCAGGAAGGAGGTTCTTTTGTCTCCCTGAGAGATGGAGGGGGAAGAAATCTGGGTTCGTTGAGCCCTAAACATCCTCTCATCTGTGTGTGTGTGCGTGTGTGTGTGTGTGTGCGTGTGTGTGTGTGTGTGTGTGTATAAAATTCACCACACATGCAGAACCACCAAATCTCAGCACTGGACTAGACCTGGGAGGGCAAGCAATACAGCTTCCCCTCATTGCCCACAAATTCCTCTGACTATTCTGACCCCTAACTCTGAGGGCACAGAGGGATGTTGTTCTAAAAACATTCCGAAAATTCAATACATAGGAATTCCACACTCAGTTCATCCACCAAGACTAAGGACTGACATAGGCTGAAGTCCAAGGTGAAGGAAGAGCTGTCATCAAGTTCAAGCCGTGTGTGTCCATGTAAGTTTCTACTCCCAAAGTCAGTGACCTTCACTATAGGCTTCAGCCTGCATTTAGGACATCCGACAGTTTACTAAATCTGAATCTCTGGTGGTAAAAGCAATTCCTTAGTGCGAATCCAAACACACATTCTTGCACCCTTATCACAGCCTTATTTCCACAACTGGCAGTCAGCCTTGCCAACAAAAGACTAAACCAGTGCAAAGAATAATCTTTGCCGATTGTGCTTCCCTCCACTGAGAGATGCTCCCAGAGTTCAGCCTGACTAGAGCTGACTTTTCAGACACATGGCTACACCTGCCAGGAGGACCTTGTATATGTAAGAAAAAGGAGAGAGGAGCTTTTTACAAATGGTTATGTATGGGGAGATGCGGTTTGGGACTCAGGGGCTTCCGGACCCTCTTGTTTCTCTCTGGGCTCTGCCTCCCCAGGTGAAGGCTCCAGGGGAGGTGTGGGAAGGGGATTGTGCTTTCTTTTGCCTGGTTCTTCAGCAGAAATTCCCTTCTTCCTTCTCCCAGTCCTCTGCTGGGTGTTTCTTGTGTTTTCTGCGCTCCTTGCGCGATTTGTGGTGGTGATGCTGGTGGTGGTGTTGGTGGTGGTGATGGTGTCGCCGCATCCGATGGGATCGTCTGGCTGCGGGGAAGTGAGGGACGACAGGGACGTGGCAAAAGCTGATGAGAGGTGGGTGGCCTGCTGGAACAGGCTTCCTCGGGGGAGGGGGAAATGGAGGGAACACCAGGCAAGCTAGTAAGTTCTCACTTATCTGCCAGGCCATATTATCAGGCAGACATTCAACCAGATCAATGTGTGTAGTCATGAGATGCTTAATTGGAGACTACCAGTAGCTGGAAACTTTTGTTGGGGTGTCTGGCGGAAGCCACTTACGTTTGGTGCAGACGATTTGGGGCCGGTCCCATTTGCCATTGCTCCGGCATCGGATGATGGCCACGTGGTGCTGGGCAAATCCTTCGTCGCACTGGTAGCGTACAGTGGCGTGGACATTATACTTGGCCTTGCGGGCACCGATGGGCAAGGCGTTCTCCACTGCTGGAGGGGGACCACACAGCACTGAGGACAGAGGAACCTCCAGTTAAAGAAGTGGATGGGAGTGGGGCTGAACTGGTTTCATCTCTTGTTGAGATGAACCCTCAGCTGGTCCCACCTTTATCCAGCTGTGACCTCCCACCCCCTAATTCTTGTGCATGATGGGAATGAAGGAGATGGGAGGCAAGAATAATCTGAGCAAATGAATGGCAAAAAGGATATGAAAATTGGCAAAGAAACAGAAGCAAGAATGAAGAAAAGTATAAGAAAGGTGGACTTGAGAATATACCTATACATATATATGTTTCCTTAATATGTAAAGAGCTCTTACAAATCAATAAGACCAATGAACCGATAGAAAATTAGGCAAAGGAAATGAACTGGTAGGTCACAGGAAATCAAATACGTATAAACAGCTTATCAACATATGAAGAGCTGGTTATTCTCATCCTCGAAGACGTGCAAACTATGATAACAATGAGACACTGTTTTTCAGGACTTAGATGAACAAAGAACAAAAAGTTTGGTAACACAGAGTTGGCAAGGGTGGGGGAAAAATGGGTACCCTCACATAGTTCTAAAGAGTGAAAACTGGGCTGGACTGACTCCTACATTTACAAACTTAAATAAAACAACGAGCCAGTGACAGGCAGGAGGGAAGGTTGGGGGAGAAGGGGTGGGAGGGAGAGTAGCAGCATACCTGTGCCCTTCTTACAGACATAGGGGAGGTTGTAGTTGCAGGGGACATCATTCCAGTGCCCACTCTCATGTGACACCATCACCACACAGTCCTCCCCACCCGCGAAGAAATTGTCGGGCTGGTTCTCCCTCCAGTTCTCATATTGCTGTAAGAATGGGGAGCAGGGGGTGCTCAGGGGACATGCAGCCTGTCCCAGGCTCTGGCACTGGTACTGTGGGATTCCCCTGGCCAGACCACTCAAACTCTTAGGGACTCAGTGCTTCCATCTCTACAATGAGCACTGTTCTGCCTGCCCTGAGGGTGGCTGCCACTACAGTCCAAGTCAACCCTCCTCTAGCTGCGAGGCTGTGGTGCCCTCTTCCCTGGTCCTCCTGCCCCGGCTCACTCCCTGACAGTCTGTTTTCCACATGGGTCACTCATTGTTAGATAAATAGTTGAACAAAAGGTGACCTCAGACTGGAGGTCCAGGAGAGCTTCCCTGAGGAGGCAACAGGGGAGCTGAAGGAAGACTCAAGGATAAGAACAACGCAGGCAGGGAACAGAGTTCTAAGCAGAGGGAATAGCTAATGCAAAGGCCCTGAGGCAGGACTGAGCTTGTCCTGTCTGAGGAACAGAACAGAGGCCAGGAGGGCCGGGGCTGCTTGATCCAGTTCAAGTGTAGTCAGAGAGTGGGCCGGGGCCAGTTCTCATGGCAGAGGAGAGGAGGTGGATTTCTTTCCTAATTGTGGTGAAAAAGATATAATATAAGGTTTACTAAAGTGAAGCCAGGGGGCCGGGTCATTGTAGCTTACCCAGAACTCTCCATTCTAGGCAGGGCCCAAGTCAACAGTCTGACTGCAGGGACCCAGGCCCTCAGGCTGCCACCACTCACCAGCCCCGTGTTGTCCGTCCACTGGAAATCCCTCTCCACGATCCTGTCGTTTAGGCCGATCCACGTGTTTTCACGCCCAAAACCTGTGGGGTGTGGGGTGTCGTGAGGGCTGGGTACTTGCACCTCCCCCAGCCTAGGTTGCTGGCTGGAGGCCAGGTGGGGGGTGTGGGAGGGGAGACTCAGCCCCCTCCCCAGCCTGAAGGTGGGCTGGAAGGGGAAGTGGATGAAGATGAGAATGGAGGGGGGGTACCCAGAGCCCCTCCCCCAGTTTTGGGTTTGAGCTGGAGGGGAGGACCCCAGCCCCTCTGCCAGCCTGGGGGGCATGGGCTGGAGGCCACGTTCCCCCCATTTCCTAGCAGGATGAGGCTCTGGCTGGCCTCATACTTGGGGAGTGGGGTTGGGGCATGGAAAGGGCTGGAATTAGGCTCCTGGCCTTGTCACAATTTGTGGCTTAAACAAAAGGCCAGAGAAAACGATAAAAACAAGTCAGATCTTTGCAGAAATGAGAGAGCAGGGGCTAAGAGAGCCAGCGAGCAAGGCTGACAGGGCAGGCAGGTGAATCTAAATGAGCCAATCAGTCACTGAGGAGGAAGCAGCTGGATGCATGTGTGTTTGATTACATAGAGGAAAAAAGCCAGTGAACCAGGGAATGAACAAATTAAAGAATTAACAGGGGATGGGATGGGGAAAATGTGAATAAATAAATGGATGAAAAAGGGTAGAAGGAATAATGAGTAAATCAATAAATGCTGGATTTAATTTATGGGACACCCCTCTTTCTCTAAATCTCTGCTCCTGCCTCATTTCATCCCCCGCACCACAGATGCTTCTCCATCACCCTCTGTCCCCTGGCCCTGTTTTAACTGTCATCAGTGCCCTGAGAACCAGCTAAATTTTAGGATAGACTTATTTAATTAGATATTTACTTGTTTGACTATATCCTCTTCAAGAACGTCACTCCCTAAGGACAGGACAATGTGTGTCTCTGTGCCTGGAACAGTGCCTGGCACATAGCAGGTGCTCAGTAAATAGTCAGAGAATGAATGAAGTGAATGAATGAAATGACAAGTGAATAGACACTTGAATTAATAAGTGGTCAGGGCTTGCATTAATGAACATAGCTTCAGAAAGGTAGCGTCTTCAGGACCCTGGGGGGATCCCCTGACAAAGGGACTGTAAAGGCCACCCCTGCCCACCGCAGAGTCCCTACTGTTAATGAAGCCGTGTTCTTCGGGTGAGTGGATGCTGGTCAGGTGGCCGGCTCGACGGCGGCAGTCCCTCTCGGCATCCTCCCATGCCCGCCGATGGGCGAAGTAGCGGTAGCAGTGGCCCTGAAACTTGTGCCAGCCATGGTCACAGCCCTCTGTGTCTGGGAGGTGGAAAGGGAGCATGAAGGGGGCTGGCCTCAAGCCGAGGCCTGCCTTGCCAGCCGTGAGCACACCAGCCCACCAGAGAGAGGGCCCAATCCAAGGTCACTGTGGGGCTAAATCAACCCTCTCCCTGGGCCCATCCCCCAGCCCCCACTCTGTCCCCCCACCTTTTCACCTCCCTCCTCCCATATTCACTTCTTTTCTCTGTTGCAGGAAGAGATTCAACTGGAAGACCATTACACCCATTCCCTCTTATCCCAACTCTAATGTCTCATTCTCTGATCTGGCCGCATCCTGGGACCTCAGGAAATGGTCTCAGGAAGGCCTAAAATTTCCCTCCTGGGAAAAAACTCAAATAGACATTTCTCCCAAAAAGATATACAAATGGCCTACAAGCACATGAAAAGATGCTCAACAACGTGAATCATTAGGAAAAACAAATCAGAATCACAATGGGATACCACCTCATACCCACTAGGATGGCTATAATTTTTTTTTAAAGGAAAATAATAAGCGCTGGCAAGGATATGGAGAAATTGGAACCATCTTGCATTGCTGGGGGGAATGTAAAATGGTGTAGCCCCTGTGGAAAACAGTCTGGCAGCTCCTCAAAAAGTTAAACACGGAATTACCATATGACCCAGCCATTCTACTCCTGGGTACACCAAAAAGAATGGGGGAAACTTCAAAAAGAATGCAAAACAGGTATTGAAACAAAAACGTGTACATGAACATTCATAGCCGCACTATTCACATTAGCCACAAGGGGGAAACAACCCGAAGGTCCATCAAGTGATGAACGGATAAACAAAATGTGGACCGTTCAATGGAATACGATTCAGCCATAAAAAGGAATGAAGCACTGACACGTCCTACAATGTGGATGAACCCTGAAAAACATCATGCTGAGTGAAAGAAGTCAGATAGAAAAAGACACAGGGCGTATGACTACATTTATATGAAACATATAAAACAGGCAAATCCATAGAGACAGAAAGTAGATGAGTGGTTGCCAGGGGCTGGAGGGGAGGAATGGGGAGTGATGGCTCATGGGGACAGGATTTCCTTTGGGGCTGATGGAAATGTTCTGGAACTAGACAGAGGTGGTTGTTGCACAACACTGTGACTGTACTGAATGCCACTGAATTGTTCACTCTAAAAAGGTTAATTCTACGTTATGTGAATTTTATCTCAAGAAAATTATTCGCCTCCTGCCTGTCTGACTCACGGCCATGGAACCAGAGGCAAAGACCTGGAGCTCCATGTGTGGGAAGCTTGTGGTCCAGCACCCAACCCTGTTCCTGGTACTGTTTCTGGGGTCTCGGCAGAGACTCACCTTTCTCACAGAGGCTGCCCCCATAGCTGGGGAGGCAAAGGCAGACAAAGGCGTTGACCTCGTCGATGCAGGTGCCTCCATTCTCACAGGGGCTGGAGATGCAGTCATCTATATCTGGAGGGGAAGGTGGGGCTGAGTCAGAGGTCAGCTTCCCTGTGGCTCCCAGTCCCCACGGAGAACCAGGCAGAAGATGCGTTCATGACCCTACCATCTATCCCAGACCTGAGTACAACAGCGATGGTCTGCACTGATGGCCCAATGACTCTGGAGGTCAAGGGGGTGGAACCTCACACAACTGATGTGAATTAGCATCAATGAGAGGAGATGCCACTGGGCTGGCTGAAAGCCAGAGTGTGCAGGACGTTCCCCCTGACTCCAGAACAGTGAAGGTGGGTCTGGCAAACAGACACATAGGATGTCGAAGCTGAAGGGTCTTCAGAATGTGGAGCACTTAAAAGGATTTGCACAGAATCACGAAGTTGTTTGTAGGTACAGGGAGCAATCAGTTGAGCACCTCTTCTCCCAATCCCTGTGTAGATAGTGCCTGAAGCATGTACGATGCCAGGCAAGTCACTTGCCCTCTCTGAGACTCAGTTTCTTTTTTTTGCAAAGTGGTGATAACAATAGCACCTCCACAGCAGTGGTTGTGAGTAGAGTCAATGGAAGAGCTCAAGAAATTATATCATTTATAATTATTGTTATAATTTCATAATTTTTTCATATGTCTTGTGTTGGGCTTTGGAGCTAGCTTCCAACAGTTCTGGTGGTGGTGCCTATACCCCTGCCTACCCAGGAGAGGGTAGGCGATCCCCTGGGGCCCTTTGCTGGTGGGAGTATGAGCCTTACCATCCTTTTGTCTTCCCCTTCCCCACCCCTGCCTGGTAGTAATGGGAGGCAGCACACCAGAGCCTCAGCCCTGAGGATAAAACCTCAGATGGTTGTTGCTGAGGCTGATTTACTGGAACCAAGGAGTGAGGGAGGGGAAGGGAGCATCTGAAGCCAGCATTTTGTGATCCCTGATCCTCATGGGGATGGCTGCTGGGATAGACTCCAGGGCTCTGAGTCAGACAAGTCTGTGTTCAGATCCTGAGTCTGGCGTACTCACCGATCTCACAGTTCTCTCCAGCAAAGCCCTGGTCACAGCTACAGCCATACATGGTGCCATTGGCTTTACACGTGCCCCCATGCAGGCAAGGGTTGTTCTCACAGGGATCCGAGGGAACTGCAGGATGGACAGGAGTACAGGAAGGAGTCAGACCACCAAGTCTGCCTCCCAGGGAATCCAGACCTCAGACCCCTAAAGGCCCTCTCGTTCCACCCCTCTCTGTGGAGTCCCCTCTATGACTTCCCAATAATTGATTGCCAACTTCCTCTCACATGTCCCTGTGATGAGCTTACTCCTTCCAGGAACTGGCCAAAGCACCTGTGGGATGCCCTGGCTATGGCAAAGTCCTTCCTTGGACTGAACTAGAATGGGATCCCTGCAGCTTCTCTTAGGAAGTCTTCTCATAGAACATGGTTTAAGTGCCCTCCTTGACTTATCCCCATTTTTCTAGAAATACCCAACTGGTCATTGTGCTTCTCATACTTTGGAGCAAAGAAGTGGACATAGGTTCTAGATGGGGTACGAACGGCACTGGGACCAGTGGGAACCATCACTTCCTTCGTCCTTGTGGCTCAACCTCTTCTGATGCAACCTCAGTGGTTACAGTGTGGAGAAGTGGTGGATTATAGCAGTAATAACCATAGGCTGTGCAGTCAGAGAGGCTGGTTCAATTCCTGCCTCTGCCACTCACTAGGGAACCCTGGGCAAATTACTGCTGTGAATTTCAGTTGCCTCATTTACAAAATGAAAATAAAAATAGCTCAGCCTGGGCTTCCGTGGTGGCGCAGTGGTTGAGAGTACGCCTGCCGATGCAGGGGACATGGGTTCGTGCCCCGGTCCGGGAAGATCCCGCATGCTGTGGAGCGACTGGGCCCGTGAGCCGTGGTCGCTGAGCCTGCGCGTCGGGAGCCTGTGCTCCGCAACGGGAGAAGCCACAACAGTGAGAGGCCCAAGTACCGCAAAAAAAAAAAAGTAGCTCATCCTGCTCTCCCAGTCCTGACCATAATGCCATGACTGGCTCTCTGTATATCAGCCTGGGGCCTCTTGAGGGGTCTCAACATTGCTTAACATGGACAGGGCATCCAGGGGGAGTTGAATGTGAGGCCCTGTCCACCTCTCTCATCCCTCAGCTGGGTTTCTCTGGAGGCAGGAGGGTCACCCCTCCCCATCTCAGGGCCTCAGAGGCCTTGGTGAGTGGTCTCTGGACCACCCTGGAGTCTTGGAGGGGCAGAGCAAGAACCCCCATATACCCCAGATGACCCCTATCCCTTGTCAGGACAGTGTCAAGTCTTCCACTGCAAGATACCAGAAATGAGACCCAGAGGAGGGCAGGGTCTAGCTCAAAGCCACTCAGCAGGACAGTACAAGAGCCAAAACTGGCCTACGGGGATCTGGAAGCCGTTTAAGGCCCTCTCTCCAGGCCCTATAACCTAGAATTTGTTTCTGTTTTGTCCTGGTCTGGAGGCCCACAAGAAACTGAGACGATGACAAGCAGTCACCTCCTCCCTGATCTTCTGGACTCCGCCTTCACCCTTAACAGGTTGTTCTCCCCATAGCTGCCAGAGGGAGCCCATGTAAACCTGAGTCAGGTCATGTCCCTCCTCTGCCTAGAATCCTCCATGGCTCCCCATTGCCCTCATAGGAAAAGCCAAAATCCTTACCTCAGCCCACAGGGCCCGGTGCAATCTTCCCCAATATCTCCCTGCCTGATCCTCCTCTCCCTCCTTCACTTACTCCGCTCCAGCCACACTGACCCCGCTGTTCCTCCTACACACCAAACACGGTCCTGCCTCAGGGCCTTTGTACAAGTTATTCCACCTGCCTGAACTGCTTTTCCCCCAGATCTCTGCGTGGCTCCACTCTCACCTCCTTCAGGCTTGCTCAAATTCATCCTAACCCCCCTTCCAAAGCCAAAACCCACCCACTGGCATCCCTCATCCCTTGCTTTACTTTTCTCTTTTGTCTTTATTACTTTCTAACCTCCAATATAATTTATTAGGACCATCATTTCTTATCCATGCCTCCCCCCAGAGCGGTGATGTTCCACATGGCAGCCACGCACAGCTATTTAAGTTTAAATTAATTAAAATGGAATAAAAGTTAAAACGCAGTTCCTCAGTCACACTAGCCACATTTCAAGGGCCCAGTAGCCACCAATGGCTCGTAGCTATTGTATTAGACTGCGTAGCTCGAGAACATTTCCATCACTGGGAAAGTTCTAGAGCATTGTTCTAGAATGTCAGCTGCCAGAGGACAAGGGACTCGGTCTCAACATGGTGCCTGGAATACAGCAAGCACTCAATTGTTGCTTGCTAACTGCATAAAGGTAGCTGCTGGCCTGCCCGCAGTGACTGAAGCCGGTCCCTGGGGCAGTGGCGTGTACCACCACGGATGGCCAGAGAGGCCTGTGGCTATTTCTGTGCCTGGTGCCACCCTGGCACGTGCGGGCACATGCGTGGGGCTGCCAGGCGCCAGGACGTGTAAGCCCCACCAGGTGCCCCAAGCTGCTGACACCTGCCCACGGACTGGCGGTGACTCAGTCGCTTGCTGGTGCTGCATTTATTTTTGGCTTCATTAGCATTTCTGCTGCAAGCAGTAGGTGAGTAGGCGCCCAGGTCTCCCCCAGCACTGGCTGCCTCCCTCCACCCCGGCTGCCCATGGCTTGAGTCTGGAGCCGAAAAACCAACAAAGTCCAAGACAGATCCAGCCGTGGCCCTGGGGGCTCCTCTCAACACACTTTCCTTAGCACACTTCTTCGTGGTTTCCCTCCCACCTGACCGTTCCTTCTCTAGTTCCTTTGGCCTTGGGCAAGCTTACCCCCCCCCCAAGACCTCAGGGCGTTTTATTTTGTTTTATGTCAATGAAATAAGCATCTTAGAGCCCAGTGATTGAGACAGAGACTGTTGTCAGACAGCCTGGATTCAAACGTTATCCTTGACACTCCCCAGCTGCATGACTCTGCACAAGTCACTTGACTTCCCTGTGCCTCAGTATCCCCATCTGTAAAGTTAGGATCGTACTAGAACTTGTTCCTCAAGGACATTAAAAAGATTAACCAAGATGATTCCAGTAAAGTGCTCAGACCAACCCAAGCACAAAGGCAGTCACCAATAAGCATAAGCCTTTATTGATGCAAGTGCCCCTGCCCAGGGTCCACCTGCCTCCTGGGCATCTAAGAAAAGAAGATGCAGCCCCAGACACAACCCAGAGATGACAGGGTGGGTGATAAAACCCTGCATCCGCTGTTTCCATCACCACGACACTTTGCCTTCAAAAAAAGGAGCAAGTGTTATTGATTGATTGTAAAACCAATCGTGTTAATAAGAGTGTTTTGCAACTCGGAAAAAGTGTGCCTTTTAATTAGCTTCTTCTTCTTCTTTGTTTTTGTTTGTTTTTTTTTAACGCTCACTTGACCGAAAGAATAGCTCAATATGGCAGGACCTAAAAACTAAAGGGCTGGAATTTGCAGGCTGCCCATAACGGGCAGACCTGGCCCCAGGAGAACAGGGTGATGGCTTTCTCTGGACTCCGCCGGGCATAGAGCAACCAAGGCACATGTGGATTTGGGTGCCAGTTGAGGTTTGACCACTGACTAGCTGGTAGCGACATACCTCCCTGAGCCTCAGTTTGCTGTCTATTAAATGGGGGTGATGCCCACCACTCCCACCCCTTCCCAGCACCCGCTTTATCTGTGGCTTGAGGCCCCCCACGTTTTGCACCACTGAATTCCAGCTGCGATTCAACACTTGTCCAGGAAGGCCTCCTCCCTCCGGCCCCACCCCAGGGGGGTTGCCTGTAACCAGCTCTGTCTTCCTCAGACTGAGGCATCGCTGAAGGCAGGACCCCAGCATCACACAACACTGTCAGCTGAGAGCGGTCATGAACATGATTTGCTGATTGTACTCATCCCCAAAACCAAACTCCGCCCCACACCTCATCATTGCCTCATTACTCGCTGTGCACAAAACACATCAAATGCAGCTTCACCTCCTGGCCTTTGCCCAGGCTAGTGCCTCTGCCAGGAATACGCTTTCTGTAATTCAACTCTGCCTAATGAGCTCCCGCCTTCAACATCATCCCCTGCTAGAAACCTTCCCAGGCACCCAAGAACAATCCTTCCTCCCAGCTCTGGCCTACCCCAGCCCCTGGTTCCTGAGCACAAACACAGTGACCTGGATGAGACCACGAGCTTCCAACTCACCCTCCTCTGCACTGCCATTTGCAGGGGTTCCCGGCAGGGCTGGCTCCTCTCCACTTGCTGCCTCCGCCCAGAAGCTCTCCACACCTGGGCTCCCCGCCAGGACCTCCAGCTCAAACTCCTCTGGGCCCAGGGAGGCAGGCAGCACGGTGCTGGGGGAGTCCCACGGCACTATAGGCTCCCCCGAGGAAACTGAAATGGGCTTGTCCTTGCTGGCTGCTGTCGGTGTCCAAGGAGGAAGAGCGGGCTCCCCTGAGGGGCTGCCCTCATGTGGAGGCTCCAAGCCTCTCAGGGTGCCCTGGGTCACCATCTGGCCCTCCGGCTCTGGATGGGGTTGGGAGTTTGAGGAGGCCATTGTGGACATGGCCAGGACCCCAACCTTGTCCCCCAGGTCCAGGGACATGAGGGACATCACCACACTTGTATCCACAGCCATTTGAGGGTTCAAGGTGGGGCTTTCAGCTCCCTCAACCACGTGGGATCCAGGTTCCCAATTCCCACCAGCACCACTGGTGTCTAGTGTGACCACGGAATTCATGGGAGCCACTGTGGCTCCTCCATCTGTAGCAGCCGAAGGCTCCAAACGCGGGGTGACCTTGAGCATCAAGGAGACCCTAGGGACCCCCAAGGGCACAGATGGGGAATGGGGGTCTAGCCCTTTACTGTGCAGTGACAGCCACATGCCCTGTGCCTCATCCATGTTGGCCTGCAAGCTGGAAGTGGGGGTCTCTGCTGTGTTGAAGACCGCAGACTCAGACCCCAAGACGCCTCTGGCTACCATGGGCTCAGTGGCAGTCTCAGTGGGAGTGACGGCTGCCACCACATTCCCATCCACAGAAGCCTGTGGGTTGGATCTGGGGGGCTCAGCTTTGCTGAGCCCAGTAGGGCTGGTCCCCCCAGTTTTTCCGAAGTCTGCTCTGAAGGAGTTAGGACCGGCTCCAGCTTGTGTGTCTGTAGCTGCCTGCAAAGGAGCCGTAGGACTTCCTTCTCCATGGCTGCTGAGTGCCAGGGATGTGGCCTCTCCACCTTGTCCCATCAGGCCCGAGGAGGAGGGCAGGGAATACACTTCTGGATGGATGGGATCCTGGGGGCTGGCCTCGATCTCTGAGGCAGGGGAGGGTGGGGCAGCGGCCATGGCTTCACTATACCCCTTTACCTCACTGGCATCGGTGGGGAGGGGCGTAGGGTGTGACAGGAGCCACAGTTTGGGGCCACGAAGCATGGCCATGACAGGGAGGTCTGGAGAAATGACTGTGGGAGAAGCCTCCCAGCGGGCAGTGCTGGGGCCCTTTAAGGGGTTGGGAGCCAAGGCAGTGGCCTCCGAGGAGGACCAGGGCAGGTCGGGGGTGGCTGGCCTCACACTGGGGCCCTTGGCTTCCTCTAGTTCCAGGCCAAGGGTGATAGGTGGGACCATGGTTGGGGGCCACAGCCAGGGCTCTGGGGGGCTCCTGCCACCAGGGGAACCTGAAACAATATCAACAGTAATTATAATTATCTCTCAGCAGCTTCTTCTGCTGATTGTCTCCTTGGCTCCAGGCCTGAGGAAGAGGGGTCTTCTGAGGCTTGGTGAGGCCAGGGGACCCAACTGTGATTCGGAGCCTTCTCCCCTGTCCCCCTTGCATCCCCAGGCAGGTCCCATCTCCCCCTTGGACCCCACTCACCAGCTCCAGGCACATCCACCTCATTGGTCAGCACAGCCCAGGGGCTTTGGCTCCGGCCACTCCCCAAGGCGTCAGTGGCTCCTGTGGCCAGGGGAGGCTCCACGTAATTCCCAGCAACCTCTGGGGTGGGGGGCTTGACGCTGGCCTGGAGCACGCCCTTCAGCCCTCGCTGGGGTTCCTGTTGCTGGAAGTGGCGCCCGTTCAACCCTTTAAAGCGCCCCCTCCTCCTGGGCATGGGGCTGGCTGGGGTTGCCTCTGTGTGCCTGCCCACCGCAGTGCCTGCCTCCACGTTGCTGGGGGCGGGGGACACTGTGCTCAGCCACACCTCCTCAGCCTCCAGAGCAGGCCTTGAGGCTAGTGTGAGGCCCCCAGTGGCAGGACTGGGGGTCTCTCGAGACTCCTGCTTCTCTGCCAAGATCAGAGGCTCTTCTTCCCCACTGGACACCAGAGGCTCCTGGAAGTCTGGGGTGACTACCTCCTCCTCCTCCAGGCTGGACTCCAGTTCTTGGGCGGGGGGCCCTTCTGCTGACAGAATCTCCCCCTCATCCCCAGACGACGGGGTCTCTGGGTTTCCATGTTGTGATGTAGGGTGATGAGCTGTGGGAGAAAGCAGAAGAGGCTGTGTTAGGCCCAGGGGCTGGCTGGGAAGTTCTGCCTGAAGTCTACCCACATTCCAGCATGCTACAGCAGAGATCTTCTATGTACCTCTGTCTCTCTGAGCCCCTCTGTCTCTCTGGGTTGTTTCTGGGATCCCCCCTGACTGAGAGACAGAGGCACAAAGTTATCATCCTCACTGTTCAGGCTGGGGTCCACTGTCAAGGTCAGAATCAACTGGTCACAGTAAAGGGTCAAGAGACAGCTTGGCTGGTGGGTGAAGCTGAGCAGTGGCCAGCTCTCAGGGGGGCAGGTCAGACCTGGGCCGTGGCTCCTCCCATGGAAGAGAAAGCGCCTAATGGGCATGGCCTTTCTACGAAGAGATTCTTTCCCCCCCCCAGCTTACACATGACTCAGCTCCTTGGACTTGAGGTTTGCAGCTTCTGAGGGTGTGGTCCCACCCCAAGGGTGAAGGCCATCCCTGGTCCCATCCCTGGGGGTGTGGCCTTGCTCAGGGGTCATGGCTAGTTGAGGCATCACTTCCTCCCCAGTGGGTGCTCATGGGCAAGGCTCCAGGTGAGAACTGCTCCATCCAGCGGCGTGTCTCTCAGAGATCTCAGGAGACATAGCCCACCCACTAAACAGGACTTCCCCCCAGAGCTTGGTCTTCTCTGAGGCTCGTCCTCCTCTAAGGCGGGGCTCCTACGGAAAGCTTGTCTCAGAGGTACGACCTTTCCCTGGGGGCGCGGCTCACCGCGCAGCAAGTTTTCTTGTGCCTCTCCCCTGCCTGGTCTCCACCTCTACTAGAAAGCCAAACTCCCGGGGGCGCGGCCGGTATAAAGGTGCATGCCCTTGGGGCGTGGCCACCCGGGGACGCACACTCAAAGGGCGTGGCCTCACCTCGGAAGCAGTAGGCGTCGTAGCGCTCTCCCGGCGACGGGAAGCGGGTGCGGTTGGCGAAGCTATAGACGGTGCGCACGCCCGGGACTGGGCCCCCGCAGCGCCGGCGCGGCGTCTGGATCGGATAGCGCACGCTGCCGTCGGCCAGCCAGCCCGGGTCGCACTGGTCCAGGCCCTCATGCCAGGCCAGGTGCAGCTGTCCTACCGAGGCCAGCACAGCGCCCTGGCGGCGGCACTGGGCACGCGCACCGGCCAGTGTCAGGCGGCGGGCCAGACCTACGTAGAAGACCTCGCCTGCGGGAAGGCGCGGGAGAAGGTCAGAGGGGCCCCAAGAACCCTCCCACGGAGCCCGGGAAGGGGGTCCCACCCCAAATAGCCCTGATCTGGCTAGATCTGGGTTGCAGCAGCCGCAGCTGCGTGCCCCCATCGCCAGAACATCACTGTCGTTACCTCTCATGCAGTGCTAAGAGGGGGCTTCACTTTCCTTTTCAAGTGAGGTAACTCAGGCCCCTTAACGAGTTGAGCTTCAGAGAGAGGGAGGGCCTTGATGAGGGGGGGCTCAGTGAGGAGGGAAGTAGGAAGAGGGGGGGCAGGAAGGGGGAGAGACTCAGAGAAGGGGACAAGGCTTCAGAGAGGGAAGAGGCTCAGAGAGAGGGAAGGGGCACAGAGGAGAGGGGCTCAAGGAGTGGAGGAAGGCTCAGGGAACCGGTGGGCTCAGATCTTGGCTGCAGGTTTAGAGAGGGATGAAACTTAGGAGAGCTAGGAAGGACTTAGGGAAGGATGGGGGTTAGGGAGGGTAATGGGGCTCAGGGAAGGGGGTGTTCTGCCAGCCCCAGACTTACCCCCCAGCTCACGGGCAAAGCAATACACATCGTAGAGTTCCCGTGGGTCTCGCCTCCCATAGTTCCTCACCCCTGGAAGGCTGCTACGGTCACCATAGCAACCAGGACGGGACTGGGTGATAGGATACCTGACAAGACAAGGTGGGGGTCCCTCTCAGATGTGTGCTCCTGGGGCCCCCAAGGACCATCTTTCTCCAGGGGCTAGCTCTCCATCTCCCTACCCTGTGTACCCCCTCACCGAACAGTGCGGTCAGAGAGCCACCCGGCATCACAGTTGTCAAAGCCATCCTCGAAGGCAGCCTGCAGGTGCCGCGGGGCTGCAATGGTGGCTGAGTTGAGACGGCAGGCCTCCTGGGCCTCAGCGAAGGTCAGCGAGTAGCGATCCTGGGCTGCTCGGTAGTGGAACACAACACCTATGGGGAAATATCCAGGATGATTTATGCTGTAATCTTCAAGAACAGACCTCGCTCTTGCAGAATAGCGCCCCCCCCCAGTCTGATAATAACAGACCTGCTGCCCTACACTGCCCTGTACCATGTCTGTCCACTCAGCAACAGGCATAGTGCTAGGGTGATGATGGGGGGTGAGACAGATATGCCCCCATTTTACAGACGAGGAAATGATAGCAATGGCCATAAAGGGCTAGAATTTGTTAAATATTTGCTATGTAAAAAGCATTTATAAGCATTATCTCATTGAAATCTTACAACAACCCTATGATTATCCCCATTTCCAGAGGAGCAAACTAAGGCTCAGAAAGGTTGAGGGACAGGTCTAAGGCCACATAACCTGTGTAAGGGAGAGCCAGAAGTTATATCCAGAAAGATCTGACTCCAAAGATAGCACTCTTCATGCCTAAGGTTAGGCTCTGGAGGTGACAGGAGGCATGGAGAAGAGTGAGAGATTCTGCCTCTTAGGAATTAAGTACATGCATACAGAGGGGAAGCAAAGGCAGCAATGGGTGATCAAATGTGGTGGGTTTTTAAAAAAATTTTATTTATTTATTTATGGCTGCATTGGGTCTTCGTTGCTGTACGCGGGCTTTCTCTAGCCGTGGCGAGCAGGGGCTACTCTTCGTTGCGGTGCACGGGCTTCTCATTGCAGTGGCTTCTGTTGTTGTGGAGCATGGGCTCTAGGTGCGCAGGCTTCAGTAGTTGTGGCACGTGGGGTCTAGAGCACAGGCTCAGTAATTGTAGCACACAGGCTTAGTTGCTCCGTGGCATGTGGGATCTTCCCAGACCAGGGCTCAAACCCGTGTCCCCTGCATTGGCAGGCAGATTCTTAACCACTGCGCCACCAGGGAAGCCCCCAAATGTGGTTCTTGCTCAGCTTAGAAATGGAGTCACCGAAGGCTTCCTGGAGGAGGTGACATGTAAGCCAGGACATGAAGCATCAATAAGCTCACTGTGACTCAAATTCTGATTTAGGGATGAGAGAAATGGCTGAGCAAAACAAAGGTATTAAACATTTTGCTCCATTTTATCAAACTGAGAGCTCCCAGAAGGCAGCAGCTGTGTCTCACTCATGGCTGTGTCTCCAGCACCAGGCTGGCATGTGGTAGCTACTCAATAAATGTTTGGCTGAATGAACGAACTAACCAAACCCAGAGGTGGAATTCTCTTCTTTCACGACTTATCAGTTTTCTTTGAGGTTTATCAGTTTTGAGAACAATGCCTTGGAAAGGGGATGATTGGTTGACCCCATAAAATATGCAGTGAGACACTGTTGGCTGGGCAAAGACTGTGCTCCAGAACAGAGGGTGCAGGGACTTTGCTCATGGCCAACATAGGTTAAGGGAAATTGACTTCCCAGTAGGAGTCCACAGGATATTCTCCACACAACAATCCATTCGTTGGGCTTCCCTGGTGGTGCAGTGGTTAAGAATACGCCTGCCAATGCAGGGGACACGGGTTCAAGCCCTGGTGCAGGAAGATCCCACATGCCTTGGAGCAACCAAGCCCGTGTGCCACAACTACTGAGCCTGTGCTCTGGAGCCTGCGAGCCACAACAACTGAGCCCACGGGCACAACTACTGGAGCCCATGCTCTGCAACAAGAGAGGCCACTGCAATGAGAAGCCTGCACACTGCAACTAAGAGTAACCCCCGCTCGCTGCAACTAGAGAGAGCCCACGCGCAGCAATGAAGACCCAAAACGCAGCCAAAAAACCCCACAAATCCTTTCATTGATTCATTCGTCAAATATCAATTGATCATCTTCTGTGTGCCATGCCCTGTCCTAGGACTTTGTTTAATAATTTAAAAAAAATTGTTTTTTGGCCTTGTTCATCTTGATTGGTTAGGAAAACAGAAACTACACTGACTATTTCAACAGAAACAATTTAATATAGGAATTGGTTACATTGATGACTTATTTACTTAATCTATATTTTCAATCCACTTTTTAAAAAGAACTTCACTTTTTAAAAACATATATTTATTTTAAAAGGAAATGTGTATTCCTATTTTAAATAGAAAGCCAATATCCTTTGCCTTATGTGAAAGTAGGTAACCATGAAATGGACTTAAAACAAGGTTATGAAATCCTATGAAATGCTGTGGTCCATAAGAGACTGAGCCAGAGGCTGCTCTCTCTTAGCTAAAAGAGAAAGAGGGAGATGTTAAGGAGAGAGGTATACCCATGGAGACTTTGTTCCTGACTTCATCAGAAGAACTGAAAGCAAATCACTGTTCAGGGAGTGATTTCTTTTTTTTTCTTTTCTTTTCTTTATTTTATTTTATTTTTTTGCTTGTGGGATCTTAGCTCCTTGACCAGGGATCCAACCTGGGCCCTCGGCAGTAAAACTGCAGAGTCCTAACCACTGGACCACCAGGGAATTCCCCAGGGAGTAATTTCTAAGGTGACATTCAGTGGATGGGCTTCCCCATCCCAGCCTTGGCCCCTCCCCTTCCCCCAACTGACCCGTCACTTCCAGGGGCACCAGGTCCTGCTCATCCTCGATGCCCCTCACCACCTGGCAGCGGTAGAGCCCGGAGTCGCTGGCCCTCAGTGGCCCCAGTAGCAACGTGGCGTTGACCCGGTGCCGGGGGTAGGCAGGTAGTGACACGCGTCCCTGCCAGCCCTTGGCCACTCGAACCACATTGTCCTTGGCCACTAGGATGGGCAAGTCCTGCCGTTGGCCTGATGCAGTCCGCACCTTGGTCCACTTGATCCGAGGAGCTTCTCGGGCTGCACCTGGCCGTGGCCACAGGGTGAAGAGACAGGGCAGGGCCACCAGCTCTGCCAGCGCAGCCCGCACCGACCCAGACCCCACCTTCTGCATGTGGAGCCCCTTCTCGGCAGTGGCAGCAGCAGTGGCGTCCTGTGTGCCTGGGGTGGAGAAGGTGGAGAGAGGGCCTGGCTGAGAAGCAAGGACCCTCTGACTGAGGCCAGAGAGGTTAGGTTGCCTACACAACATCACAGTGTCGTACACAGATCTGTGACCTGCAACCCAATCTGTGAGCAGAAGAGGGGTAATGGGGCCGAATCCCTTCATAGTTCTGCCTCCTCTCAAAGTCCAGACCCTGGAGGCCAAGGATTTAACTCTCAGTGTCACTGACTCACTATGTGTCCATGGGAAAGTCACTATTCTGCTCTGAGCCATGGTTTCCCCAAAAGTTAAGCGATAGGCAGCCATTGGAAGAGAGTACCTTCTATATAACAGGCACTTTATAAATAGCAATCAGCTCATTTGATTTTCATAACCATCTGCAGAGGTAGCCATGTCTCATCCTCTTTTGGGGGAGTTGAGGAAATTGAGGCTCAGAGACATCATTATAATTGCGTAAGGCCACAGAGCAAATCAGGAGGCATTGCTAAAGTCTGGGCTTTTGACCGCTACTGGGGAGATGCCAGGGAGAGGCACACAGACCTTTATTTCTCTTGTCCCACCCATGGCAGGCATCACTAATCAATCTTCATACTATTCTCTCTCCCTCTTTTTTTTCTCTCTCTCTTCAGCTCATCTCAGCAAAACAGTGAGAGGCGGGAAACTCTAGCCTCCGCTGGCAATGACTAAAAATAACCTCTCAGGTGTCTTGTTCGCTTTTGACTGTTCAAAGACTTTTTTCATCTATTCTCATTTTATTCTCCAGACCAAGCCAGAGAACCAGCAGGAGAAGGCTCTCAAGTTAAAAAGCTGCCCCATCTTGTCAATTCTCCAGACCCCAACCTCTCCCAACCCACAAGCCAACTCACCCCGTTCCCCAGCCACAAAGAGCAGCATCTGGAGAATCAGGAGGCCTGAGACCCAGACAGACATGGCCCCCATCCTGGACCTGAAACAAGATGGAGAGGAAGGAAGGGGTGAGTACAACCCTCCTAGACATTTGGCATGAAAGGACCAATTCCTCCCACTCTACGGATCTGGAAACTGGGGCTCAGAGAGGCCAGTGTGTCACTCAAGGTCACACAGTCAGCAAGCCAGAGCTGAGCCAGAATCCGAACCCAGGACCAACTGACTTCAGAATCCGAGCAGTGAAGTCCTATGGTCAGAGCATGGGTTCTGGAGGGAATCAAACCTGGGGTTGTCTTTTGCCTGTTCCTTGCTGGATGACCTTGAGCAAGTAGCTTAGCTTCTCTGTGCCTCAGTTTCTTTGCAGGTCAGATGGGGATAATATGAGGTAGTTGGAAGGGATAGATGAGTCAATATAGTCAATACATATAAAATGCTTAGAACTGCCTGGCATGAAGGAGTAAATTTCAGCTGCTATTATTATTATTGACTTTAATATAGCCAAGATCAAAGTCCCATTTTTCAAGTCAGCCTCCCAAATCAAATTGGGGGCTCCTAGAGAGCAGCAGCCAGTCCTAGTCTGCCTGGGGTCCCCAGTTCTGGCAGCAGACTGGACTCCAAGCCAGCCTGTAATCTGGGTTTGCTGACTGACACGATTCTCAGCTTCAATTCCAGGATTTGGTTGTCGCCAAGATTCTATTCCTGGTTTCTGGGATTTTTGAAGAGCTGCCAAGTCCCAGCTGGAGGAAGGGACCTCGCCCTCGCCCACCCCATCCTCCCCCTGAATTCATACTGACTGGCAAAGATGCCTTCTAGGTCCACAGAGAAACTCCAGTTGTGGGTCTAGACTCCTATAGGGGTTGTGGCACACGAGCATAAAGTGGACAAATAGTGAGCACTACCTGTAAGCAAGGCCCATTCCAAACACTGGGATACAGCAGTGCCCTCCCAAACCTCACATTCTTCCAGAGACTAGAAACCCTGGGGTGGTGGTGCGTCCCACCCCTCTGGAACCCCCTTCCCTTTCCCCCCCCGGGAGGGCTCAGAAGGTGGGGGCAGATGGGAAGTTAGAACATCACCTACAAACCCAGCCCTTGCACCCTCCTCCTGATAAAAGAATAGCCAGTGTGGATGGAGTCCAGAATAGGGTCCTGTGGGGGACAGCTGGCCCCACCTTAGGGAGGCAGGCCAGGGACCTGTCCGTGGTGCTGAACTCTGGGGCAGCAACGCAGTGGCACTACCCACCCCCTTGGTCTCCTTGCCTTCTTAGGGCAGCATCTCGGGGTCCAGAGAGGGTGAGCGGTTTTCCTGGGACTGCACAGCAGGGCAGAGGCCAGCTTCTGGGACGGTGCCCCTAACTACCGACCTGTAAACCTCAGCAACCTCTGCCTCCATCCCGGGCTGTCCTCATTTCTCCCCCTCGGAACCCTGAGCGGGGTGGGATCCCCTGATGGCTGTCCAAGGCCTGGATGGGTATTAGAGGGTGGGGCAGGACTCTGGGCTGCGCCTACCCCAAGAGAGTTTTAGGAGGGGGCAAGTTCAGAGAATTCTCATGCACGTGCACACACACACATACTCTGTACGGTTAAGAGCTCAGACTATATCCACATGACTTGGCTTCAAACCCTGCCTCTACTCCCTAGATGTTGCATGATCCTAGACAGCTGCTTCATCACTCCGTGCCTCAGTTTTCCCACCTGTAAAATGGGGATCAACCAGCACATACTTCAGAGTGTTACTGTGAGAATGGAATGAGCTAAGACTTGTCGAGTCCAAGAAATGTTCACTTAAACAACAGCTTCTTATACACAAAGCCTGGTGTACACACTCAAATATGCAATGGTGGTCCGACAAGGTGACACACAAAGGTTCAGTTGCACTCCCCCCCCATGCCCTCCCGCACACACTCCATCCCCTCCAGTTGCACCTCACACACCCACACCCCTTCTCTTAAAATACCTCTTCCCCAGGGCCACAAGAGGTGAGCATTTACACAGCTGTCTGGGGCTTGTCCCCTCATTAATAATGCATGAGCCTCATACATATGCAAGTAGGGGCCTGTGGGGCTTTGTGGGAGGGGTGGCCCAGGAGGGGGGAGAGAGAGAGAGAGAGAGAGAGAGAGAGAGAGAGTGTGTGTGTGTGCGCGTGAGCACGCGTGTGTCTCCTCCTCCCTCACATCCACCTCCTGTCTCAAGCCACTGAGTGAGGGTGAGTTTGCCAGTAGGCATTTTTGTGTGTTTGTGCCTGGGTGTGTGTCCAGGCAAGGATGTCCATGAGGTTGCCCCCTGTGGTGTGTGAACATGTACGAGGGTCCACAGCAGCAATATGCACTGGGTGGGGCGTAGGGGACCCAGTGTAGTCTCTGGATATGTGGGTTCAAGTACCCCTCAGCAAGGGCTATGAGCACACGTGTGTATGTATTACTGGCCTGGGAGTCAGAGCGTATTTGTGTGCTCCTTGGAGAAGAAAGGAAACTGGGCTCAGTAAATCATCCCAGGTTGTCCCTTGGAGACCTGAACCCCAGTCAATGTCTCTCCCATTAGCTCCCCAACTCTGTACACAGACCACATCTCACACTCACCCACTCAGGGTCCACGCTGCCAATCACATGGAGAGGACCCTTGCTGCACACACGGGACACATACACAGCCACACACTCTAGGCTCAGAGCCTAGGAGACACACACACTCACAGATTCACAGTGACATTAACAAAGAGAGACAATATGGGCACTTACAAGCCAGGCAGCACGTCTTCTGCACAAAGACGCACACCCACAGTCTCAGGCTCCCCACATAAACCCCTCGATGAGGCCACTCTGTCAGACATAGTTCCTCACACACACTCACTCACGTAGCTGCCAGCCCCTGGCACAGACCAGGCTGGATAAATTGTGGCTTTGGTGACTGGTGGGCACACATCATTTTGCCTGGTGAAGTGGCCCCCAGCACAAGTTTCCTGACAAAGACACAACCTTGGTCACATTAGAGTCACAGAGGACCCCGGGTCCCCCCATAAGCACACGCCTTCTCCCAGTACGGGGTAGAGACACACACACACACACACACACACACACACACACACACACACGCGCGCGAGTCCCTACCTCCTGGGGGATGCCTTCTGTTTGGAAATGTCCACAAGCCAACGAGGCTGCTGGGGTCTGGGGTCCCATGGTTTGCCCAGCCCTCACTCCCGGCCCTTGCCCCACATCCCCCGCTGGGGCCCAGCGCCAACCCTCTCCTCAGCCTGGCTGTCTCCCATTAATGCTGCTGAGAGGAACAAAGAGGAACAGGGATGGGGATTGCTCCTGCCCAGGCTGGGCCTGGGGTCCCAGCCCCCTCCTTCCCAGTGCCTGTGCTCCCAAGCCAAGCCAGGACTTCCACATGCATCCATGTGGCCAGATGGAACGGAAGGCGTGAGGCAAGGATCTGTGTCTAGCTGTGAGAATGTAGCCAGATGTGGAAGTACTGGGGTGGCTCCCCCCTAGAGACTGGGTGCTCTTTACGGGTCCGTGGGATCCATAACTGGGGGCTTTAAGAGGCTCTCAACTAGCATTAACCTCGGAGACACAACGTGCTCCCTGGGAGAAGGGACAGCACCCCAACTCCAAGTCCCAGGGAACAACAGGGACCACCTTGGGATGGAGCCCCCAGAGCCTCCTCCCTGAGTCAAGATGTGGTGACAAGACTTGAGCCAAAAAGACAGGGAGACTGCAGGGCACCCCTTCCCTGTTGGGGTTTACTCTCAGGGCAGACCCCGTCCATTGGGCTCAGGCTGGTCTGGGGGCCTCCTCCCCGCTGCAGTCCAGCCTGGAATCCTGCATTCATCTGCAAATTGGGAATCCCCACTTAAAATCTTGGGGTGTCTCAGCTCAGACACGGGGTGCCCTGTTCCAGAGTCCCCCACACAACGTGTGGATGTCCCTCTTTTCTCCCTAAACTCGGGGTGCCCCTTCCCTAGCCTTGGTTCCCAGTGCCTCCCCAATTCTAAGACCCACCCCCAGCCCGGCCCCTTCCCCATCGCGGGGTCGTCTCCGAATTCCCCAGACAACCTTGCCCCCAAATCCGAATCCCCTTAACATTCCCAAGCCTTCTCCCAGTGTGGGTTCCCTCCCCAACCCGGGGCTTCCCTCCCCCTCTAAACCCCCTCCCCATTCTGGGGGCTTCTCTCTGATCCCCCCTCCCCAATCTCGGGCTCTGTTTCTATTTTCAAGGACCTCTCCCTCAACGCGGCCCCCTCCCCACGACGGACCCCCACCTGGCTCCTAGCTTGGACGCATCCCGGGGCGGTCAAGCGGCACAAAGGACGCTGTGGCTGCGCTCAATCCGCGCCGGGTCCACCCTTGAGCCCTGTGCTCCGCTCGCCCCAGCGCCGCCTCAGCGCTTATAAAGGGGCTGCGGGGCTGCTCTGCGCATGCGCTCCCGTCAGCCCGACGCCTCCAACTGCGCGAGGGAGGGTGTTCCCTCTGCCTAAACCCCCCCCCATTCCTACGACCACTCACCCCACCCCGGGGAAGACTGTTCCTGACTTCCTCCCATTCACTTCGCCCCAGGTGCCACGTTAAGGGTCCCCAGACGCCCCGCAGTGGGGCCTGCTCCATCTTACAGATGGGGAAACTGAGACCCCAGGGAGATGAAGTCTCTCCCAAGGTCACACAGAGGGGAAGGACTGAGCTGGGATTCCAACCCTGGCCTGCCTGACTCGGCAGGTTCACACTGGAAGCAGTTTTGGCTACAGTTACTGTTTTACACCATGTATAGAGAGGAAGCTGAGGCTCAGAGAGGACAGAAAGCTCCCTGGTTCACACAGCTGGTAAGAGACTTGCAGAGTCAGAGCCCAGGTGTGTCACACCCAGAGCTGTTTCTGCCCGCGCCACCTAGAACTATCATTCATTAATTCATTCATTCCCTTATCTAGTCAACTTCTATGGAGCACCTGCTGTGGACCGGGTACTGTTGTTACAGAAATACTTTTGCTTTGAGCAGGCAGCATGTGCGTGTCTTTGCAGGGAGACCCCTGATCTCAAAAGGTCTACAATAGAATATTATTCAGCCATTAAAAGGAATGAAGTACTAATATATGTTACAACATAGATGAATTTTGAAAACGTTATGCTGAATGAAAGAAGCCAGACACAAAAAGTCACAGTATGAGTCCATTTATATGAAGTGTTCAGAACAGACAAATACAGAGGCAGAGAGTAAATTAGTGATTACCAGGGGCTTGGGGGAGGGGGAACAGGGAGTGATTGCAAATGGGTACAGGGTTTCCTTTTAGGGTGATGGAAATGTTCTAGAACTAGACAGTGGTGATGGCTGCACGATAATGTGAGTATAGTTAATGCCACTAATCACACACTTTCAAATGGTAGATTTTATGTCCCGTGTATTTTACCACAATGAAAAATGGAAATGAAGGAGAACAGATACTTAAAAAAATCAGCCCTCTACCCAGCTGGCCTTCCTTCCCGGGGTCTTAGTTTCTCAGCACTGAGAATGGGCTGTGGTGGTTGGAGGGTCTGTTCACTCCACCAGTGTCCTGCATCTGTGTGTATGTGTGTGTGTGCATCTCTGAGGGTGGGTTTCAGTCTGGTGGGGGGGACAGACAAACAGGAAACTAGATGATTTCGGCAAGGTTACCAAAAAAGGGGTGAGAATGAGTGAAGGACGAAGACCCCAGGGGAGCAAGGTTGCCCTGGAAGGTCTGTAAGTGTCAGACTGCTGTTCCGGGGGTGGGCTAGTGGTGGCCCTAGGGGTCAAAGTGACACAGTGGGGAACTATGCTCACTGTCCAACTTCTCATCACAGAGGAGGGATGGAGGTCGGGGATCACACTGATATGAGTGTCTGCAGGTGACAGGCGGTGGAGACAGGGATCTGGGTGACATGTGTGGGAGCTGCAGCTTGGCCTCACAAGTCCACAGTTCAAAACCCCTCTCTGGGGAGTTCCCTGGGGGTCTAGTGATTAGGATTCGGCACTTTCACTGCTGTGGCCAGGATTCAATCCCTGGTTGGGGAACTGAGATCCTGCAAGCCGTGCGGCATGGCAAAAACAAACAAACAAAAAACCCCAAAAAACCAGAACCCTCTCTGCAACTCCTAACAGTGGTGTAGCTCTGGGCCAGCCATTTCGTCTTTCTGTGCCTCAGTTTCCCTGTCGAAAACAGGGACAATTAAGAGTAACCACCTGACAGGGTCGCTGGGAGAATGAAATGGGAAGTAAACACACAAGCTGGGGGCTGCTATCGTACTGCTGCCCATTTTCCAGATGGGAAAACTGAGGCTCGGGGAGGTAGGACATGCACTTGAGGTTGCAGAGTATGGGTAGGGGCCAAGTGGGAGTCCAGGTCTGTGGCTTCAGAACCAAGTTGATCCCCATCCTGACTCCCCCCACCCTTTCACTCCCCCACCCCCTGGCTCCCCTGGCTGGTGCCAGGGCTGAGCTTAGAGGGGCTGGCCTGGAGCCCGGGAGCAGGCTGTTGCTGGGGGCTTGAATGAGGCAACCTTGCCTGGGAATCTGCTGGGCTCAAAGAGCTATTTATAGGCCGGCACTGGGAATGGGCCAACCACCCCCCTCCTCCAGCCTTGAGTGCTCTCTCTGTCTCCTCTACACTGGGGCCTGGGCCAGGGGCTGCTGCGAGTGCGGGGAGGGAGCAGGGGAGGGGGCTTGTGAGCCAGAACCGGAGCAAGGAGGCAAGACCCTCCAGGACATCTGGGCATCAGGGGTGGACAGTGTCCCCCAAAGTGCTTTTCACACACCCAAGGTGACGTACTGACAGGGCACATGCAACCATATTCACTCCTGTCACATACAATGTTACCAATAACCACTGATACAAAGCCATATGCCAGAGACACAGTGACAGCACAGGCAGCTCATATACAACCGTAACGAGCCAGGCCACATATAAGTCACACTGGCCATACATTAAGTCATGTCTGCTGCACAACCAAACTCACAGCTGTGAGCCCAGCTGCACCTAGTCCCTTCACACTCAAACACACCCATTGCTGTGCACACCCATCGGAACTTAGCCTTCCTGGCAGCCACAAACAGCCCACATTTGCCCCATGTTGTTTACACCCTACTATGTTTACAGCCATGGCATTACCTACAGACAGCCAGCACCCAACCATGATCACTTGACACCAAGTTACCAACAGGGAGACAGTCCCCCCGGGGCCATGCTCACAGCACAGCCACTCACACTCAATGCTCAGCACGGCCAGTCGGCCAGTCGTGGCCCTAGGTGTTCTCACGTAAACTCAGCTCAATCCCTTCATGCTTGGCCGACCTCTCTCATGCCTATTGTCATCTCCACTTCCCCAGGCTTCCAGGCTCCCAGGCTTGCCCCCTGCCAGGACCAACAAGTCCAGTTGGAAACAAGTGAGCATCCGTTTACTCTGAGCTGGGCCCTGTGGTACTCATGCAGGCCTCGGTGGATAAATCAGACCCGGACCTGCCCCACAGAGGGGCTGCCAGCCCAGGGGACTCCATCACCCCCACCCCACAGACCCTCCAGGCTGGAGTCTTGGGGCAACCATTACACTTATTCCCCAGGGGGAACTGAGGCCTGAAGCAATCTGAGGGCTTTTCCCTGCCCTACTCCGGGATGACAAACTCATGGGAAGTGGGACCTGTTTTCTGCCATGAGTGTGGCTGCCTCCCCAGAGAGAGTCCCTGCTGACCCATACTTGCTGTGTGACTTCAGCAAATCCCTGACCCTCTCTGAGCGTCCAAGTCCTCTCCTGAAAAATGCAGAGCTCAGCTCAGTGGAGAGAGTGAGCTCTGGAGAGAGCTCCAGAGTCAGACTGGGGTTTGTATCCCGGTTCCCCTTGGTGACCTTAGCCAAATGACTTCTTTGCTTCAGTTTCCCTCAGCCAACCAGAGTTACAGCTCCTGGCTCTTCTAGACCTCCCTCTGCCCCATCCCCTGGGGTGAGGGAGGAGGGAGTGCCTAGTCTCTTCTCACTAAGGCAAATGAATGGACCACTTTTGGCTGCCCTGCTGGGAGCTTAGAGTTGCTAATTCCCTGGAGAAACAGGAGGCTCTTTCATGACCAGGCACCGGTGGGGTGAGGAGGCGGGAAGGGGGTACAAGCTGGCTTTATCCCAGTGGGCAAGGTGGCTCCATGCCAAGACCAGGAGTGGCAAGGGGGGCCCTGGGGCCATGCATATCCTCCCTGGGGAACCTTGGCAGCCAAGTGGCTGAGTGGCCGTATCCTCAGCTGTAAAATGGGAGTGACAGAGACCAGAACAGCAGATTTAATGATGCTGTGGATGGAGACAAACATGGCTTCAGGTTAAACACAGGGTAGGATCTCAACAAATGTCAGCCACTGTTGTTATGTGTCAGCCTGAAGAGCCCACTGAATTCTCCAGCAGTCCTATAGATTTCCCTCCATTTCACAGATGAGGAAACTGAGGCTCAGAGAGGTCAACATATTTGTCCAAGATCACACAGCCCATGAGTGAGTGGCCCAACCAGGATTAGAACAGGATCTGGGCCCTCCAGGGTCCATGCTCTTCCTAAATTCCTTTAGGGGTAGGGAGGTGTTTTTTGACACCCCAGCCCCGGCCCTTAGACCAGTAGAGCCAGGTCTGGATGGCACCAGGCCATGACTGAATGCAGGAAGTCCTGGCAGGCAGGGGCTGATGGGGCGGCCCTTCCGCTGGTGTCCCAGTTTCCCAGCCAGCCTCCACTCCTGGTGTGGACTTGGGCAGACACTAGTAGGATGCCAGGAGAACCATTCCCCTAGCCCTTGAAGAAAGGGACTGGATCCCAGACCATTCAGTTAAAGCCAGGAACTGCAGCCTCCTGCCAGTGGCTGCTCTGTCTCAGAACCCTCCATTCATGCAAATTGGATGGGTGTGCTGCCCTTTCTCAAACACCTTCCGTGACTGCTTTAGGCCCAGCAGGATCTGGCTCCACATATTTTATTCAAATTCATGGTCTTTCATCCAACTAGGCCTTTACTTATGCTGTTCACCCTGTCTGCCACCCCCGCCCCCCAATTTTTCTCACCCTGGTGAATTCCTGCCCACCCATTAAAGTGCAGGACAATATCCCCTCTCCCAGGAAGCCCTCCCTCCAGGTAGAACCCCTGCTTCCCTAGCCCTATCTCTCCCCCTGGCTCAGCCCTGGCCCCATGGGTCTCTGAGTGTATGTGTCTAGTTCTGTCTTCCCCAGATTGGGAGATCTTCAGATATGGGGCTGGAACTGAGGCCTCTCACAGTCCTCAGAATCACTCAGCACAGGGTTGGGCAGTAGGGAGTGGCAGTTGTTTAGTGAATCAGAGAACCAAACCTTTAGCTGTGTATCTGAGGTTCTGTATAATCCGGTTTGACAAACTCCTCTTCATTCTTCAAAACCCACCTCACATTACCCCTCCTCCAAGAAGCCTGTCCCAGGCAGCATTTACTAAGAAGACAGATTTGGAAACCGGGCCTCCTGTGTCCCAGTGGGGACACGCGAGGCTGATAAAGACTTCCAGTACAGTACTCGCACCATCGTAGCCTCTTCCTCAACTCTTCCTTTGGCCTCTGGGAGGCAGTGAAATGCAGGGGTTCCCAGGCGGCAACTGCAATCAGAGAATGAATTCGGCCGAGTTCATTCTGCCGGTAGGATGACATTATTATAAGAAGGCTCTCGGACACCAAAACTAGGGCTCTATACCCGCGGGCACCAAAGGACAGCTCCCCGCACACAGTGGACATACAATTGCTTTAGATGCCGGCCTTTTTCCTCCAGCTCCGAGGGATAGGCAATCACTGGACGAGGACCTTTTAAGAGGCGGGCGCTGAGGGGGCGGGGCTCAAACTAAACCGCGCCCCGGGAGCGGGGGCTGGGCGAGCCTGAGGCACTCTGCGCCTGCGCGGTGTTCACGCGGTTCCGGGTACTGATGTTGGTTTCCCAAGCTGTTTGCAGAGAAACTGAGGCACCGAGAGGGAGCGACTGCTCCCGAAACCCACAGGAAACCCGTTTCCCTTCCTTGGACCCACTGTGAAAGGCTTGGCCTCGGGTCATCGGCAGTGTCCCCGAAACTCCAAATTTTTCTGGCAAGGGGGTGGTCAAGGCGACATTTAAGACTGGAGTGACGGGGCAGTGACTGTTCTTGTGCCGTGCTACAGGTGAGGACGTGAAGACTCTGAGCGTGAACAAGGTCGCGCTTTGGCGGCCGGGATTTGAACCCGGACTGAGCTCAGCTCTTAGTCCTGCGAGGCTTTGTGGAACCGAGATGACCCACTCTTTGGTTTGTCCAGAGACAGTGAGCAGGTGAGAGCCCCGGGCGGGGGTGGGGTGTGAATGGCGGCGGGCAGTAGCGGACGGGGCCGTTGGCCTGGTATAGTCCCTCCCTAGTGGACAGAAATGGGGGAACCGGTGGCGAGGGAGGGGTGGGCCCAGTAGTGGGCGGGCCCTCGCCGCAGGGCTCAGCACCTCTCCACACGCCGATTCTGGTTGCCTCTAGGGTGAGTTCGGTGCTGAATCGTAACACTCGGCAGTTTGGAAAGAAGCACCTGTTTGACCAGGACGAGGAGACCTGCTGGAACTCGGACCAGGTGAGGCACCCTCTCCCTGGATCCTCCACCCCTAGTGTGAGTCAGAATCAGGGGTCTGGGGCACCCTGAGAATTTGGGTGCACCCCAGCTGGGCAGTTAGGTTGGCCAGGGAGGGAACCCGTGTTCACTGTGCTCCCCACCCACCATGGACTCTGTGACTGAGAGAGGCACAGCTGGGCTCTGAGTCTGGAGTGACCATGGACCTCTATTTCTCTGCTTCCAGGGCCCCTCCCAGTGGGTAATACTGGAGTTTCCCCAGCGCATCTGTGTCTCCCAGCTGCAGATCCAGTTCCAGGGGGGCTTTTCCAGTCGCCAGGGCCGCCTCGAAGGTACTGGAAGGCCCTGGAAGATGGGGGATTAGAGGGGGTATGCTGGCCTCACTGCTCCTTTCTCTGCTGCAGGTTCTCAGGGGAGTGAGGCTCTTAGCAAGATTGTGGACTTTTATCCTGAGGACAACAACTCGCTTCAGATATCCTGCCTCAGCCTCTGGGTGGGGCGGTCTGTGCCTCTGAAAGCTGTGGGCCCTGGCATGTGACCTCAAGCAACTGGCCTCTGGGTCTCCATTGCTTCACCTGTGAAATGGGCTGTTGATAATCTGTTCTGTGTTAGAGTTTCAGAGGGACCCACAGCGTGCTGGGTCACCCAGCACATTTGTAGTACCTGAGCTGGGGCTGGTGGGTGGGAAAAGATAAGGCATCTGTTTCCCTTGACTGCCCTGCTTACACTTTTCCTGTGCCATCTGCTGAGGTGGACCGGCTGAAAGTGACATTTGAGGATGCCACTGATTTCTTTGGCCGAGTGGTCATCTACCACCTGCGGGTGCTAGGGGAGAAGAAGGTGTGAGGCCGCTGGGTGGCTGCCTCCTCCAGGAAGTTCTCTGGGAAGCACAGTGAAGTCCTTCAAGTTCTGCACAGAAGGTTTATTGGTTCCTCTTGG
The DNA here is from genome assembly GCF_005190385.1 of Monodon monoceros. Lineage (NCBI taxonomy): Eukaryota > Metazoa > Chordata > Mammalia > Artiodactyla > Monodontidae > Monodon > Monodon monoceros. The sequence goes on from NW_021703768.1 coordinate 166,606,936, forward strand.
AAAGGGCTGCCTCCCACCGTCTGTCCAGGAGCTGCCTTTGAAGCCAGTTCTGGGTTCCCCCAGCTCTGGGTCGACCATTTTGTTCCCTGAGTGTCTGAGTCCCTGGCAGACGGCGTTCACTCAGGGGTGGCGGGCACCAGGTTGCTCTGGAAGAGTTTAAGGATGTGGTTCTCGATCACCTGTTGCACTGGAAACAGAACAGGGAAAAGGTGGGCCATGAACTTAACAGCGGCTGCAGAGGCACAGGCCAACCTGTACCTTCCCTTCAGGGTAAGAACAGGGGCCTCAGCCCTGGGACCTGGATGGAGGACCCATTTCATACACAGGGAAATCCAAGCCCTTGCCAGAGCACAGCTGGGAAGACAGAAGCCCCCCTCATAGGAGTCTCTATTTCCCCTGAGTTTGTAAAGATGCATTTTTGGAGGCTTTTCAGAATTATAAAAATATTCCTTACCAAACAAAATTGTCAAATTGGAACTTTTATGAAAAGATGAGAGGGACTGTGAGGAATTACTTGTCTCAAATGGAATAAAACTCCTTCAAGGAAGGAGTGGGATATTTCCCACACACCCCCCCACATGACCCCAGGGGGTCAGTTCTGTTAGGATCCCCCCATTTTCTGAAGTGGGGAGTCAAACTGGGGTCTGCCTACAGCCCCTACTCACACCCACCTCTCGCCGTGGAGGGGGCTAGGCTCCATGGCCATGTGAACTGTGGCCCTCCTGGTATCCTCACCCTGCCAGGGCCTCCTTTGGGCCTCTCAGTGCCTACATGTCCCCCCATTATGGCCCCTGTCACTAGCCCCATGTGCCTCGGGCTGACCTTTCCTATATCCCAGGGCCACGGCGAGGTCCATTGGGGTGTAGCCAGAGTCTGCCTCAGTGGTGAGATCAGCTCCTCGGGCTGCAAAGCAGAGCAGACACTGCAGAGAGGGCTGGGCCTGGGGGACGGGAGCCTGGGTCGGGCACGGGGACTCGGGAGGTCCAGTGACTACCCACTGTGCAGCCACAGGTCTGCTGGTTGCTGTGTGGTCTTGGACAAGAGCCTGACCTCTCTGATGAATGTGGCCAATAGAATCTCCACCTCCAGGGTCTCTGAGGCACGCAGGGTGTGGGTTCTCAACCCAGTCGGCCAGATCCCTGTGCTATTCCTGCTACCTCCTGTCCCCACATCAATCATCTGGGCAAAGCAGGCAGCAGCCACCCATCCCAAGAGCTGTTCAAGCAGAGCTCAGACCCTTCCCAGGCCCTCAGGATTCCTGCAGAGCCACGTGGGGCTCTAGGGCCCCTCAGGCTAGCCTCTACTCCTACTCACCCAGCAAGGCCTCCACGCACTTCACATGGTTCCCACGCACGGCATACAGAAGTGGTGTCCCTCCATTCTGTCAGGGACAGGGGTAGGGGGCAAGCAACACTATCTTTTCCAGATTCTCACGACACCCCACACCCACCAATTTAATATGGTTCCTCCTTCTGCTTGTCACTAGGCCCATCTAGTTTCTCCTTTGGGCCTCAGCTTAGATGCCCCTTCTTCCAGGAAGCCCATCCTGACTTCCCTTGGCTCTACAGGCAGCCTCTGGGCTCTTGCAGCTAGCTGTCTGTGTATCTGCCAACATAGTGTTATTCACTATACCTGAGCTGTTTATGTGTCGGCTATCCCCACCCCCCCCCAAAAAAAACTGGGAGCTCTATGAGGCTTGGGGATGGGTCTGTCTTGCGTTCTTAGCGCCCAGAGCCAGCCTGGTACCCTGTGAGGTGCCCAAGGGCCAGTGGGTGGCACCTTACCCAGTCATAGATGTTGATGTCCACGTCACGCTCCAGCAGCAGCCCTACAATGTCTGTGTAGCCACCTGTGCTGGCCAGTGACAGGGCGCTCTCCCGCTCTTTGGCCAGGATGTGGGGGTCGGCACCCTGGGGGGAACAGAGGGGGACAGTGACAGAAGGGGGGGCAAAAGGAGGAGTGGGTGCATCCCCTGCAATCTTGGGGTCTCCATGTTAGCTCCATCTTACAGACACAGCACCAGCAGACTCAGCTGAGACCCTGGCCCGCCCTCGAGTCCCCAGGAAGCCCCCAGCCGGGCTGGGACGCACCCATTCAAGCAAGAAGCGGACGGTCTCAATCTCTCCAAAGGCGGAGGCCCAGATGAGGGGGGTGAAGCCTCGCTCGTCCGGCTTGTTGATGAGGTTGTCTCCTGGCAGGAGGGGGGTGGTACCACTGGGATGCACCCCTGCCCACTCTCCCCAATGCTGCAGAATTGGGGGCAGGGCAGGCAGCTGGGGTCAGATGTGGGGCGGGGAAGCATACATGTGGATGCACACACGGACATGCTCAGACACACGTACAGACATAGGTACACACGTGGAGACTCAGGTCATGTCAGCAGCCACATGCACCCACTAGCATGTGAGGTCACACAGGCACGGACACACCGGCACACGAGCGTGGGCACACACCTTTCCTCAGATGCTCCTTCAGTTGGCTCAGCTCCCCCTGGGCTGCGAGCTGGTGGATGGACAGGGCTGGGGGGCAGAGAGAGGTAGAGTCCTCACCTGTCCCATCTGAGCTCCATGCCCCAGTTTATTCCTTGTCCAAAGTTGCTCCTCTTAGCCCCTGCCAGCCCGCTACTTCTCTCCCCCGTGGGGACCGGGGTCCCACTCACAGTCCAAGGTGGCCGGCAGGGCTGATACCTCATTCCCCCGCTGCCGGTTGGTGAGGGTCGTGGAGTGCTTTAGGGAGCTGCCTGCTGGGAGAGAGAGAAAGGGCCTCAGTTTCCCCTCATTCTCCAGTATGTCTTGGGCTTCAGACCAGACCCTGGGGGCTTGGAACTACCAGAGACAGTGCGTGGCTCCACTGTTCACTCACTCCATCCTCCCAGATACCCAGGGTGTGGATTTCTCCTCCGCCCCTGGCAAGATTCCGCACAAAAGAGACAGTCCCTGCCCTCAAGGGGCCCATGGACAAGTTGGGGAGTCAGACAGAAATGGAGAAATAAAATGAGAGCTTAAGTTAAAATACGTGTTCAGGAGAAATGAAAAGCAGGTGGAAGGGGGTGGAAAGAAGGGAGGGCAGAGGGTGAGTCCCTTTTAAAGAAAATGGTCAGGGAGCGTCACTCCAAGGAGGTAACACCAGCCTAGAGCTTGGCCAGTTGAAGAAACTTGGGGAGAGGTGTGGGAAGAGCATTTCACACAGGGAATGGTAGGGACAAAGGCCCCAGGGCAACTGAGTTAGACATGTTCAAGGATTCCAGTCAAAAGAAACCCTTGGGTCCTTGATAAGTCAAACAGAATTATCATCTGACCCAGCAATTCCACTCCTAGGTATCTACCCCAAAGAGTTGAAATCATGTGTTCAGACAAAAACTTGTACACGCATGTTCACAACAGCACTATTCAGTCACTAAAAGGGGATCAACCCAAATGTCCATCAATGCATAAATGAATAAACTAAATGTGGTCCAGCCATACTGTGGAATGTCATTCAGCTATAAAAGGGATGAAGCACTGACACACCATACAATGTGGATGAACCTTGAAAACATCTTGCTGAGTGAAAGGAGCCAGAACGGGAAGGGCCACGTGTTGTATGAACCCGTTTATATGAAATGTCCGGAACAGGCAAATCCATAGAAACAGAAAGCAGATTTTTGCTTCCCAAGGGCTGGAGGAAGGGAATGGGGAGTGACTGCTAATGGGTCTGGGGTTTCCTCTGGGGGTGATGGAAATGTTCTAGGACTACATAGAGGTGGAAGTTATACACCATTGTGAATGTCCTTACTGCCACTGAATTGTAAGCAATTCTGGTTAAAATGGTAACTTTTATGTTACGTGAATTTTACCACAATTTTAAAAAATAATAAGCAACCCCTCACAGGGTGGAGATGCAAGACACATCCAAGGACACAAAGATATAAGTCCCATCTTGGGCCTGACATTCCACCATTCTTGCATCCCAGAAGCAGGAGTCCAGGGTAAGTATCCTACCTTGAGGTGAGGAGGTACCATTATCTGGTTCAGGATTCCCAGGCTCCGGGGTGCAGGGGAAGAGACTGAGGACCACAGTGTCTGAGCCATCAGGGGCCTCACCCCTGGGGTCTTCGGGGTCCCCAAATTCTGGGGTAGAAGGCTGCTGGGTCAGGCTGAGATCCTCTGCAGGCTGGGTGGGCTCCATGGGGAAGCTGATGGAAAGGCCAAACAGGGAGAGGTGGCAATAATTATTGACAACTCATTAAATAGGCACTGACTGCATACCTGGCCTCACACAGTGAGGGTGGGTAAACTAAGACTCAGCCAGGAAATTAAAACCAGAGTCCAACTGCTTCTCAGGCCCACTCCTTCCCAACACCAGAGCACATACAATATGCATTGCTTAAAAGCCCTGGCTCTGGGGTCAGCCATCTGGGTTTGAATCCCTCCACTTATAGGCTGTGAAAACTTGGGCACATTACTTAATTTCTCTAAACCTCAGTGTCTTCATTAGTAAAATGGGGGAAAGGAGGACTAAAAAAATCATGTCTGTAAATATCTAAGCAGGAGGCCTGATACACGGGCAGATCTTAAACGTCCGCTGTGGTTTTTTTTGTTTTTTTTTTTTTGAGGGGGGGGAATCCCTAGAATGAGTGAGGGCTCAACAAAGATGTGATTGGTTGCATCCCACCCGCCCCTCCCAAGTCAATCCAGGAGGTCCACTCACCTCCAACGAGCCTCCTCTGTCACTCCACACCGCAAGCCCGGGTCCCCCCAAACTTGGGGGCCCAACTCACAAACTTTTCTCTTCCAATTGATGTAATGGGTAGCAAAATGGAGCCTGGACCCTCTGCGCCCTGGCTTCTTCTGCCGGGACAGAGAGCAACTTGATACGCGACCGCTACCCACACCGCAGAGTGCCTCCACTGCGCCTGCGCGCCCCCGCCCCCCCGAAAGTGCGGAAGGGCTGGAGCTGTATGAGCTGTTTCTGGCCCTTTAAGGCTTGGGGGGCGTGGCTTCCGCTGGGGCAAGAGCTATGGAATTGCGCCTGCGCTTCCCCGTCCCCGCCGCTCTGGAGGGAGCCTAGTAGGAACGGGAGGGGTGGGCGGGGCCTCAGAGGGCTCTCAAGAGTTCCCTGACCTTCTCCTCCCTCACTCCCAATACCACCCACAGGTTTTCCCAGACGGAGCCAAGTGGCTCCACCTTCGGACAGACGGCGTCCGGGTCCATAACAATGTCTCCTGTGCGGTCCTGGGGGCTCAGGAGTATGTGCAGGGATTTGGTGGCAGCAGAGGGGTACAAGAAGGGAGTTTATACGGCCCGAAGTGGGCACTGCGTGGAGTATTCCCCCAATACGCCCCCGGAAAAGGGGTTCGGTAAAGGGGGGCGCCCTTCCCCTTCCCCTGCCTGAGTGTCCCTCCTGGAGCTTCAAGGGGTTCCCGGCCCCTCTTCACCCACCTGCCGATTGCCTCTTTCCCCAGTCTCTAACTCACAGCCCTTCTGTCTGGGTAGACTAAAGATCGAGGAGGGCAGGCCAATGAATGAGTAGCGGAACTGGAGAAATGCGGTGCCCCAGTTTCCCAGGGATGGTTTAGGCAGCTGTCTCCACCCCAGACTTCCGGTTCCTGTCCTCGAAATAGGGCCGCAGCCACCATGGAGGAACCGGAGATGCAGCTCAAGGGGAAGAAAGGTGGTGTGGGGCCCCGGGCGGGCGGAGGGGTCAGGAACTCGCAAAAGGGCGACCAGACTGGGGGCGGGAGGGGGCCAAGGCGCGGAGGGAGCGTTTGGGAGGTGTGATTGAACTGCCACGAAATCGCGGCTCGGCCGCTGACTCGTTTTGAAACCTTTAGAAAGTCTCTGTGCCTCGATTTTGTCATCTGTAGAATGGAGAGTATAATAGACTCCCTCCCTCCCTCCCCCCGTAAAATTGTTGTGATAATTCAGTAACTTGATAAATATTTTTAAATTTTATTTATTTTTGTCTGTGTTGTGTCTTGGTTGCTGTGCGGGCTTTCTCTAGTTGCGGTGAGTGGGGACTACTCTTACTTGCGGTGCGGAGGCTTCTCACTGCGGTGGCTTCTCTTGTTGCGGAGCACGGGCTCTAGGCGCGCGGGCTTCAGTAGTTGTGGCACACAGGCTCAGTAGTTGTGGCTCACGGGCTGTAGAGCGCAGGCTCAGTAGTTGTAAAACCCGTGCTTAGTTGCTCCGCGGCGTGTGGGATCTCCTCCGACCAGGGCTGGGACCCGTGTCTCCTGCATTGGCAGGGGGATTCTTAACCACTGCACCACCAGGGAAGCCCCCCAGGGAAGCCCCCAGTAATCTGATATCTGTAAAGCATTGGAAGAACGCTTGGGGCGTGGCAGTTGCTGTGCGTATTGTTTCTTTTGTATTTATGCATTTGCATACGTTTACATCGACTTATCAAATATATGTAAATCACATAGTTACAAATTACAAAATGCCACAAGTTATTTTTAAAGTATAAATGTCTTTGTTACTTTATTATATATGTTATTACTAGTTAATTTTTTCTTTTTTTTTTTTTACAAATTTATTTGTTTATAGTTTGTTTGTTTTTGGCTGCACTACCCAGTTTGTGAAATCTCAGTTCCCCCACCAGGGATTGAACCCCGGGCCACAGCAGTGAAAGCCCGGAATCTAACCACTAGGCTACCAGGCAACTCCCACTAGTTAATTATTTAGAAGTCACAAGTACATGTAATTCCATATCCTTCATATTAGCACTGTGAGGTGTAAGCTGCTGTGCTCCTTTTCAAAACAAGGAGGCCTAAGAAGGTAAGAGGACACATAGTTTGGAGGTGGCAGGCTGGGCTCTGCCTGAGTCAGGACACCGTGGTGAGCTGGACAAACCCAAACTGGACAGACTCATAGACATCCTCCCTTGACTCCCAGACACACGTGGGTTCTCTCCCTCACAAACTACACTGCCCTGCACAATAACATAGGGTCCATCTCTGTAACAAACCTTGAGGTGGGTACCTTTATCATTCCATTTTTGCATATGAGGAAACAGGCTCAGAGAAGCCCACACCCTCACAAATCAAATTTTAGGTAAACATGTAACCTAATAAAGAATGAGAATTTTTACACCTGAAACTAACACAACATTGTAAATCAACTGTACTCTAATATAAAATTTAAGAAAAAAGTAGAGTGAGATTTTTAAGTATAAGGGAAATGAACAAAGTGCTGAGCCTGAGAATGAAGGTGAAGGGACATCTGATTAAACTTGGTGATTAGGGAAGGCCTTGCCCAGGAGGTGACATTTGAGCTGAGACATGAGGGATTAAGAGAAATGATGGTTGGGGGGGGAGGGAGGCAGTGTCAGTGGTGGGATCAACAGGTATGAAGGCCCTGAGGTGGCAAAGTATTCAGAGCTGTGCTGCAATACAGTAGCTACTGGTCACAGTACTTATGCATATTTAAATTAATTAAAGTTAGATAAAATTTAAAATTCAGTTTCTGAGTCACATCAGTCACATTTCAAGTGCTCAGTAGCCATATGTGACTAGTGGCTACCATATTGGGCAGTATAGATTATAGAAACTTTCCATCATCGCAGAAAGTTCTTTTCGACAGTGCCGAGAGTGTCCAAGGACCAGCTAGGAGGCCATTGTGCCTGGGGCAGTGGCTGAGGAGGGCAGAGGCGGGTAACAGCAGGTAGAACATACAGGGCCTTAAGGGCCATGTTAAGGAAGGCAGATTTAATTTCTGGCTGATGGGAGTGTTTCAACCAAGGGAAAGACATATCTGATATGTTCTTTAGGAGTTCATGCCATCTGTTTTGTGGGGATTGGATTGTTGGCAGGAGTGGGCGCGGGGAGACCAGAGAGCAGCTGAGTTTGGCATCCAGGTGGGAGACAGCTATGTCTGGACCAGTGAGGGCAGTACAGTGGTAAGAATGGGTGAGTTCTGGGGCTTCCCTGGGGGCTCAGTGGTTGAGAGTCCGCCTGCCGATGCAGGGGACACGGGTTCGTGCCCTGGTCCGGGAAGATCCCACATGCCGTGGAGCGGCTGGGCCCGTGAGCCATGGCCACTGAGCCTGCGCGTCCAGAGCCTGTGCTCCGCAATGGGAGAGGCCACAACGGTGAGAGGCCCACTTACAGAAAAAAAAAAAGAATGGGTGGGTTCTGGGTTTTGTTTTGCGACAGAACAAGCAGGGTCTGCTCATTGATGGGGTAGGAAGGGCAGGGACAACCAGCTGGCTGCTGTTTGTTGAAGCAGACCCTGGGATGAGGATTTGTGTGTAGTCAACTTACCAAGAGAACCCCACAGAGGAGAGGGGGCAAACAGGACAGGGCCGGGGAGGAAGCTGAGCAAGGAGTGACCTCAGGTAAAATCCTGCAGAAAGAAGCCACAGTCTGTTCCTACAGGGGAGCTCACAGGGATGGGTCACACCTCTGAGTTGTTTCGACACACAGCACAGGACATGGGCTTTCCTACCCCTCGGTGGTCAGTCATGGCTGAGAGCCATCCATCCATGTAAACTTCCAGGCACTTTTGGGTCCGGTAGCCAGTGGGCATCTGAAGAAGAATCTTGGATTTTGTCACTGGGGTAAAAGGAATGTGAGTAGATCCGAGCAGGTGGTAGCAGTGTCCACTGTAAGTGGGTTTGGGAAGGGAAAGATCATGAATTCACTGGACACATTAATGTCATCAAGATTGAAGCCCTGCGCTCTTGAGCCCGCGAGCCACAACTACTGAGCCCACGTGCCACAACTACTGAAGCCCGTGCGCCTAGAGCCCGTGCTCCACAACAAGAGAAGCCACCTCAATGAGAAGCCCGCGCACCACAATGAAGAGTAGCCCCTGCTTACCACAACTAGAGAAAGCCCGCACGCAGCAACGAAGACCCAACGCAGCCATAAATACATACATACATGCATTTATTTTAAAAAAAAAAGATTAAGGCCCTTTTGTGACTCCCAGATGGAGTTGTTCAGCCCTGCTGTGACCATCTCCTGCAACCCATCACCGGGGCCACAGGTGACCCAGCCACTGGGAGGGACACTGGATACTCCTCTTTACTCTGACTGGACTCACGGGTTGAGCAACCAGGGGTCTGATGCTTTGTCTCCTTGACCCCCTGTCCACCCTACCCTCCCGTCCCACTTTGCCGACTGTCGATCCTGGACCCAGTAACAGACAAGTTCACTGAGAGTGTCTACGTCCTGGCCAACGAGCCATCCGTGGCCCTGTACCGGCTGCAGGAGCACGTGCGCCGTTCTCTGCCCGAGCTGGCCCAGCATAAGGTGAGCCGTCCCCACCCCAGCCACCGACCTCTCCCAGGGTCTGCACCTTGTGAGCTGGGGCCTACTCTGTTGGTGCAGGGGTCAAGGCTGGGACACCAGCAAGGAGGCACATGGTCACCAGCCCAGATAGGGGCTGGGTGGACAGATCTGGGGCAGATTTGGAAGAAGGGGACAGCAGGGTCTGCATTAGTTGTGACCTGTGTGGTGAGAAGGAGGCAGCCGTGTGAGGGAAGGATATGCCAGGCAGAGAGAACAGCCTGCTCAAAGGCCCTGAGCCATAGTCGCCATGTGTTCACAGAAAAACCAGACTGATGAGGGGTGGGAGTGGCAGGAGGAAAGATCAGGGGCTGGAGGGGGCTGTTCTCTACAGCCATGGGGATTGGTGTTCGGGTGCTCCATCCCAGAGAGCTGGGAGGATGGAGGTAGCAGCCACCCCTGCTAACAGCCCCCAACCTCCGGCAGGCTGACATGCAACGGTGGGAGGAGCAAAGCCAGGGAGCCATCTACACGGTGGAGTACGCCTGCAGGTGAGCGCCACAGCCTCTGCGCTGCCACGGTCGCCCTGTTATGCCCCGGGTGTTCAGGGGCATCTCAGCCGGCTGCCCGTGAGCCTTGCCCTGCCTGAGTAGAGGCATGCGGATCTGGACTCACCTGGCCACAGGGCAAAATTCCAGCCCAGACCTGTGCTTCTCGCTATTTGCTGGCTTCTTCCTGGCCCTCAGCCCCTCCCCATCTGTCACAGGAGGGGCTGATAAGGACTCCAGGAGGTGCCTCAAGGGGCCAATGTTTCCCACCCACGGTTGGGACCACAGACTGGCTGGTGGGGTGGATGGCAGCTGGGGGGGAGGGCCAAAACATGAACATGACTGTTTATTTTTTAATGTTTATTCATGACTGTTTATTTTTTAATGTTTATTTCTTTCCAATTTTTTATCTTGTGGTTAAGATGCAAATTCATCATCTTAACCATTTTTAAGTGTACAGTTCAGTGGTATTAAATAAACTCATAATGCCGTGCAACTGTCCCCACCATCCATCTCCAGAACTCTTTTCATCTTGCAAAACTGCAACTCTGTCCCCATGAAACACTCACTCCCTATTCCCCGCCCCCCATTCCTGGCACCCACCCTTCTGCTTTCTAAGAATCTGACTATTCTAGGAACCTCACATAGGTGGAATCATACAGTATTTGTCTTTCTGAGACCAACTTCTTTCACTTACCGTAATGTCTTCAAGGTTCATCCAAGTTGTAGCATGTGTCAGAAGTTCCTTCCTTTTTCAGGGCTGAATAATATTCCATATGGATGGACCACATTTTGTTTATCCATTCATCTGTTGATGGACATCTGGGTTGCTTCCATGTTTTGGCTACTATGAATAAAGCTTCTGTGACCGTGGATATACCATTTATTATTTTTGTTTGTTTAACTTTCTCTAAATATCCAGATTTTTTAACCCCAAGTGAAAGAAGTGCCTGAGAATAAAAAGCAGTAGTAGGTGTTTCTTCCCATTGTTGCAGCTTTGCCAGCCTTGCCTCCTGTGCTCCTGTTGGTTCTGTTCCCCATGACTGTATTTCATGACCTGGCTTGTTCCGTTTGCTTTAGGAGTTGGCGACTTTAATTAGGAGTGCTGTTTGCCCCTGGCTTGGGCTGTGGGTTGTTTTGGTGGAGGCTGGATACTCCCCAGCAGCTCTCATCCGTGGCACTGTGTGGTTTGCCTGCCTGTTTCTGTTGTGTGGTCGAAGGTTCCTTGACAGGAAGTCGTGCCGCTGGGAGTTCTGCCTTCACCAGCCTTGGCCCTTCCGCTGGGACGGGAGGGTGACCCAGACAGATGGCATCTTCCTGAGGATAGTGGTCACAGACACCCTCCTCAGCTCCAGGAAAAGAAATGGGAGTTTTTCTCGCAGCTGCTGAATAGTTCCCAGACAGCCCAGAGTTCATCAGAAAGGTCCAGGTTCAAGGAAGAACAAATCAGTCTGTACTTTCTCCCAGTTCCTCTAGCCGTGCTAGCCAGTGCAGGAGCCCGGATCCCAGGTGGCTGTTTACACTTAAATTTTAATGAAATAAAATGCAAGATTCAGCTCCCCAGTCTCATGAACCATATTTCAAGTGCTTAGCAGCCCTAGGCTAGGCAGGGGGCCAGTCTGCTCCGAGCTCTGAGCACTTCTCTTTAGTGAGATGTGAACTTCTCTAATGCTGAAAGACTGTTTCCTTTACGGACATGAAAGTGCCCTTTTAGTTGTCAAAATGCTTTATGCAGCGTTAACGGTTGGTGTAAAACTGAAAGATATTAAAATGGTATATTGGTTGGGGTAAACTATTCAGTAGTGAGCTTATGTTAGATAGCTTTTTTTTTTTTCTTTTTTTCTGTTTTTTTTTTTTGCGGTACGCGGGCCTCTCACTGTTGTGGCCTCTCCCGTTGCGGAGCACAGGCTCCCGACGCGCAGGCTCAGCGGCCATGGCTCACGGGCCCAGCCGTTCCGCGGCATGTGGGATCCTCCCGGACCGGGGCACGAACCCGCGTCCCCCACATCGGCAGGCGGACTCTCAACCACTGCGCCACCAGGGAAGCCCTAGATAGCTTTTAATCAAGGTGGACGGGCACTAGGAAAGCTGACTACATTTGGTGGTGTCAGATGAGCAAGTTAACGGAGCGGGCAACAGCCAATGCTCCCACCTTTTGATCTCATAGCCATAAGCAGGTTCCTGACTGATAATAAATGGGAGTGGTTTCTTTGTCTTTAACAGAAGGACTTTAAAACGACCCTCTTATTTTTACTGCAGGTGTCGTTGCACAGGCAACTTTCTGGCATTAGCAAGGCCCCACGCAGCTTGGTGAATATGTTCCTGTAGTGCTGTTGGAAGGGACATTTTCATTAGACATCCAGCAATGTGGCTTCAACACCAGAGCTTAGCACAGCTTTGCAGTAGTGCCCTCTAATGGCGATGAGTCTAAACTCACCTCTAGAGCTTTTCACAGTCCAGTTGACAAGCTTCCTTCAGAGGCAGGAATAGGTTACCTAAGAGGAAAGAAAGATATTTTTGAGGTCACTTTTGCATGCTTATAGCTCCTTCAAAGCATTAGATAGTCTAGCAGCCGTTAAGCGAAAGTTGCATGTTGCCATCCAGTGCTCTGTTGCATAGGGAAATCTAAACTTTAAGCCCACAGTGAGCCCTCAGGGAGGCCCATGGAATCCTCCAGGTGCCTGATGAGTGCTGGCCCGCACAGGCATCCGCTGAGCTCTGGTTGGGGGGTGAAAAGAGCGTGGTGCCGCTGACTGGCTCCATCCTCCCATTTCAGCGCCGTGAAGAACCTTGTCGACAGCAGCGTCTACTTCCGCAGCGTGGAAGGCCTCCTCAAACAGGCCATCAGCATCCGAGACCACATGAACGCCACAGCCCAGGGCCACAGGTAGTTCCCGGGACCGCCCGCCCCTGCTGCTCTCAGCCTCCTTGCTGTAAGGACCTTCGCTGCTCAGCCAGGAACTGCCACTTCTCGCTCCTTAGACAACTCCCTCTCTTCATCTCATGGTGGCCGGTGACTTCCTTTCATCCTTTGGCGTCTGTAGTGGGAGAGTTCAGTCACTCAGCACCCAGCTCCTGAGCTCTGCTGTGTGCCTGGCCCTGGGCTGGGTGCTGGGGACACGGTAGTGACCAAGACAGGTGTGCTCATGGCCTCACGGGGAGACACACAGCAACCAGGTAAACACGGAACACCCAAGAACGTTTCAGACACATGTGAAGGAGGAAAAGGACTGTGGGGGGCCTCTCTGGGGAGACGACAGAGGTGTGAGCAGAGGCTTGAACAACCTGCAGACGGAGATGACCCGGGGTCAGTGCTCCAGGCACGTCGGTGGCAGGGCAGAGGCCCGGGGCCTGGTGAGCTGGGTGTATTGGAGGAACATCTGAGGCGGGTGTGGCTGCAGTGGGTGAGCGAAAGGGAGACGGGTTCAGGGGGTGGGCAGGGGCCTCGAGGGCAGCTGGGAGGGCGCCCGGAGCTGAAAGAGGCTTTGAGCCAATGACCAGACGGTCTAAAAATGAAAACTACTTACAGTTCTTACATACCGGGGAGAGAGTTTTTGGAGAAGTAGCTCTTTTTGTTTTGGTTTTCATTATAACTTAATAAACACACATGTAAACACATGCATACGTGCTATAAGCCATGGCTCAACCTTGAGATGTGTCTGGCTCCTGCAGTATGGGGTTCTGGTATGCCTGTCCTCGACCAGGCACTTAGAAAGTAAAAAAAACTGTGTTGCTGCCTGTGATAATTGAGACAAAAGAACTGTCAAAACCAAAAAAGCCTTAAAAACAAAAAACAACAACAAAAACCAAAAAGGCCTTGCAAATGTGTAAGAAGGGATGTGCAGCAACCTGCCCTCTGAGGGTAGCGTGGGAGGGGTTCATGATGGTTCACCTGCACTAAATAACCATCTGGCTCTGGCTGCTCTGCCCCGGGTGGGTGACAGCCATTGGGACTCGAGTTCACTGCATCAAGCCTTCCACAGTGCCATACACACAGTAGGGCCTCAAAAACCATAGCTTTTACTTTTAACTCAGTTTCCCAGCTGCTTCCAGAAGCCCTGCTTCTGCCTGCTGTTGCGAAAATGCACCGTGCTTCTGAAAGGCACCAGTAGCAGCTTGCGTAGTAGCTACTCACCTGCTATTGCGTCTCTTTGCAAGCCCTGGGGGTTTGAAGCTCCCAGTCCTACGTGAGACCCAGGCACGACCTCTGAAGTGGGTGGCTGGTCCCATTTTTACAGAGGATGCCCTGAAGGCTCAGGCCAGGGGTCTTGGGGGACTGGAGTGTGACCCCAATGCACAATCCAGCCTAGCCGAGCAGGCCTCATGGCCTCTGACCTCAGCCTCATGGACGTTGCACATGTTTTGTTCCAGCCCCGAGGAACCGCCTCTGCCCTCTTCAGCCTGATCCCGGAAGAGACTTGGAGGTGCTTTGGCCCCTCTGACTCAGGTCAGTGCCAAGTGGGGCCATAAGCCTCTCTGTGCTCCTTGCTCTGAACTAACCCACGTTCTCGGCATCCAAGAACAGACCTACTTGACTAACCACTCGAGTTTTCTCCCTAGGCTTGTAGGATGGTTTCATCCGTGGGAGGCTAGAGGGTAGGGGCACCTGTGCCCTCTGCTGCTCAGGGCCGTTGTCAGCCCATCTCCCTTGTGCTTTCTCTGTCATCTTCCTGCCCCTTATCCAGGCCACAGGCCCTGTCCTGATCCCAAGGACCCCTGCCCCCCAAGACAGAGGGGAGCCCCATTTTCCATACCCTTCCACATGCCAGCTGCTTGCTTTACCCAAACACATTGTCTCAGGCAGAGCCCAGCAGGACTGTTATCCACCCAGCTCTGGAATCTTCATTCTACTGCTGACCTGCTGTGTGACCCTGAGCAAGTCCCTCCCCACTCTGGTCTCTGCTTTTCCCTTCTGTCAGAGTGCTTCATTAGGCGCATCTGCATACAGTGATGTGCATTGTAGCAGTCAGCTACTGCTGCATGACAAACTATCCCAAAACTTAGTGGCTTATGACACCAATCATTTGCCTGCTTACGGTCGTGCAGTTTGGGTTGGACTCAGCCGGGCAGTTTTGCTGGGCTCACCTGGGTGCTACTTGTGGCTCTTGTGGGAGCTTGATGGGGCCAGAGAGTCAGAAGTAGCCTCACATCTGGCCCTTGACCAGTGCTGTCTGCTGCTGGTGGGGAGGGGGGTGTCTGGTCCTCCACGTGGCCTCTCCAGCAGGACAGCCCAAGCTTCTCCTGGTGGTTGGGCGCCCGGTGTGCACGTGTTCATCCAGCCTTCCCTTGCTTCAGTTATGGCTGTCCCATTGGTCAAGGCCAGTCACGTGACCAGGACCAGATGGGCGAGGACTGCAGGAGGGCTTCAGTACTGGAAGGTGTGGTTGACCATCTGAGGAGAGCGTGGCACCAAGAAAGGCCTGGTGTCTTGTTATTCTGTGCTCATGCAGGGCAGACACAGGCAGATTGGAGGTACCCAAGGGACTGACTGTGCCCGCAGCTTGTGTAGCTCTCACAACCCCCTGCTCATTTGCTGTGATTGTGCTCTGTGCTGTGGAGATCTTCTCAGAGGGTCAAGGGAGGCGTGGGAGGGGACAGGGCCCCCACAGCTCCTAGAGCAGCAGCCCCGAGAGCCAAGAGGCAGCAGAGTTCATGGGTGTGCAGTCAGAGTTCTTATCGGGCACTTGCTATGTGACAGGCTTAGCTCTGGGCATCGGGGTGATGAGGAATCCCACAGACTGTGGGGTCACTTGGGGGACATCTGGGAGGGCCTGGAGCAAGAGGGGCTGCCAAGGGGGTCAGCAACCCACCCCATTTCCCCACCCATTGTTGCCCACCAGCCTGGACCCACACCCCAAAATCTCCCCCATCCTATCCCTTGTGCCCTGGTGCCTCACCCTCAAGCCTCGAAGATGCTGCCCTCTCCACCCGTCCACAGTCAGTGTGTTTCTCTCCTGCTCCTGCCTGGAGCCTCCAGGCAAGGCGTGAACATCCTGGGTCATCTGCCGTCCCTTTACTGCTACTGCCGCGCCCCCTCAGAACAAACTGCTCTGTGCCTCCGCCCGATCCCACCTGTGTACCTACAGACCCTGCTCTGCTCCCCAGAATTGCCGCCCCACTCCCTACCTCGGAGCCTCCACTCCCACTTCTCCCCAGACTGCCCCCCCCAAGGGTTGTAGGTGACTTTCACCGGATCAAGTCCTGGCCTCCCCTGCTTCTCCAGGCCCCGGGTTCTACACACAGCCTCATTTTACAGAAGAGGAAACTGAGGCTCAGAGAGGCGAGTGACCGGAAATGCCAGGATTCACATCCAGACCCTCTAACTCCCAGTGCTTCACATCTTCCCTCAGCCTCGCCCAGGATTTTCCTCAGACGCCACCTCATCAGGGCTACCCTGCAGCCCTAGGGGTCTCTCAGACCTCGCCTTGACTCACCTCTTGCCCCCCAGCCCGACCAAAGCTTGGACCCTTGGACACAGCCTTGTGGGACTTGGCAGGGACAGAAGACCAAGTAAGTGTGGCCGGCGCATTTCTCTTGCTCTTGCCTGGAACCTCTGGGCCAGCCATGAATGCCCTGAGACGAGGCTTTGCTGCCTCTGGATTCTTACCCGCCCCCACTGGCCATGGACACGGCCATGGCCCCTCGGACCAGTAACTGCCACCATGACAATCCTGACCATGCACCTGCTGTGTGCCCAGATCTGTGCTGGGGGCTTCACAAGGGTCATCTTTCATCCTCAGACAGCCCTATCAGGCAGATGTCACCCAAATGCAGATGGGAAAAGAGAGGCTCCGAGAGGTGGCATTATTTGTGTGCGATCACACAGAGAAGAGTAGACCCTAGCCTAGTTTGGTCCCAGCCCTGCCTCTGACATGCTGTGTGACATGGGTCTGGCACTGACCCTCCCTGGTGCTGCCTTTCTCCATCTCAACAAGGAAGGCTGGACTGGACCTTCTCTACAGGCTGAGGCAGGCAGTCGTGTACCTGCCTGCCTGGACTGCATTCTGCCTTGAGCAGAAATGCCCACCTCAGGCTCAGACCATAAGGAGAAGCCACCCTAACTCCAGGGGTGGATGTGGGACCCTGGCCTGGCTAGTCAGAGCTCCCCATCTCCCAGGTCACAGTGATTGGTTTGAGATGGGCATGTGATCCAACGAGAGGTCTTCCCTGAGGATTTTGCTGGAAAAGTACCATCTTCCTTCTGGGGTTGGTGAGCTCGGCAGATGGACCAGGGGACCTGAGAACATTGCCTGGGGCCCTGGATCCAGCTGTACCTGACACTAGAAAATCTCAATTCTTCAGTTTCATGAGTCCCTAAAATTACTGTATTTGCCAAAATTGCTTTGAGTCTGTTTCTGCTGACTTGAGAAGAGCCCACGCTGATCTGATCCCTGCGAATTCCAAGCCTGGGACATCATGGCCCATGTTTTGTACATCTCGGAGGCCAGCTGTGTGCCAACAAAATGCCCAGCAAAATGTATAAGGAAGAGCAGAATTGAGTTGTCGAGGGTAGAGCCAGGGTGGGTCCCAGGCTCACTGCTCTGGGAGGATCCCCCAGCTTGGCCCAGAGAAGTGGTTGGGCGAGAGGGGTGGCAAAGGCCAAGGGCGCCCTAGGGGAGACAGAGAGGGTCCTGGTGGGGTATCAGGGCTGTGGAGGGGCCTGAGGGCCTGTGAGGAGGTTCAGGAACACAGGAGGTATTAATAATTGCCTCCCACCACCAGGAAACAGGGTCAGCCCTCTCTCACCTCTCCTAGGGTGTACTGGGGGCCTGTGTGCCACCATCCTGCCTTCCCCCTGCCCCAGCTCAGTTGAGGGGGAGGGAAGAGCCTCAGGTTCACAGTGTTTTAGGCCCTGCCTGGTGTGTAACCCCCACAGAGTCACTCTCCCTCTCTTCGCCCACTCTGAAGGCACCTCTCGTCCATCTTTCCTTCTACCATGCAGCCATGTATCCATCAAACATTGACCGTTCTCTCTGAGCTAGGCCCTGCCTGCCCAGGGTATGCCCTGGTGAGCCAGACAGACCAACCCTGGCTCCAGGGCTCAGACCCGCTGGACAGACAGGCAGCTAAGTGAGGTAACTGCATGTATCCCAGAGGCAGCCTTGGATGGCTCAGGCGCTGCTGTGAGCTAGTGAGGGGCAGTCATGAGGTGCCCTAGACCTTCCGAGGGCTCCCTGTCACCCACGGCCCCTGAACATGACCTTAGCCAGGGATTAATAGTACTCTCAAAGAGGTCTGTGCAGGACTGTGGGTTGTTAGATGCCCCACCACCCCAAATCCTGGGGCTCACGGAGGTGCTGGTTATTTGCTCTTTGCGTGGCCGGCTCGCCTTTCATGCCTGGCGAACGTCCTCCCCTGCCGACCGCAAGGGGGCGCAAGAGGCAAAGCTTTGGCCGGGCACTCCGCCTCCAAGCTGTTCTTAGCCCCTGATTCAAGACCCAGTCCCCAGTCTTGGCCGATCCTGAAGGGTGCATCGTGACCCTCCGTCCTTTTTCACTTCATACGTTCTTGCTTCCATTTTCTAGAAAGCGAACTAAGGCTCCGCAAGGCCAGATTACCCAGCAACACCTCGCATCTGCCTCGACGCTCTGGCCGACTTACCCCCCCCCCCCCCCCCCCGCCCCCCGCCGCGCCCGCCCCGCCCCCCCCCCCCCCCCCCCCCCCGCCCGGAGTGAAGGGTGTGAGCATGCCCAGATCTAGCTCACTAAGACTTGCTCCCAGAAATAGGTGGGCAGCCAGGAGAGTGACAGGGAACTCTCCGTGCCACGGGGCATTCAAGTAGGGAGCCTAGCACCCAGGGGTGGGGGTAACCTGGAAGGGCTCCCTGGGTTAAGTGTTGGAACTGTCCCCCCCACCCTCCACCAGTCTCCTTCAAATTTGTGGATGGAGTAAAAGGAGGCCCGGGAGGGCGGTGACTTGTCTCCAGTTGGTCCACAGTGGTCAGGATGGGAATCAGACTTGAGTTTTGGCTTTTTGTTCTTAGCCCCTGGTTTTTTGTTTTTGTTTTTTTTTTGTGGTACGCGGGCCTCTCACTGTTGTGGCCTCTCCCGTTGCGGAGTACAGGCTCCGGACGTGCAGGCTTAGTGGCCATGGCTCACGGGCCCAGCCGCTCCGCGGCATGTGGGATCTTCCCGGACCGGGGCACGAACCCGTGTCCCCTGCATCGGCAGGCGGACTCTCAAACACTGTGCCACCAGGGAAGCCCCAAGTCCTAGTTTTTATTTCAGGCCTGCTCTGTACTCTGAGGGTCCTGCCCCTGGGAAGCCCCTTCCTGGCCCCTGCCTCATCCCCCAGCAAGGCCTCTGGATGCCCCAAGATTGGTCCGCATGCTCCTACGCTACTCAGACCCTCTCCAGGACTCCAGTTCTTCAAGAAACCCATGGAAACACCCCTTTTGTGCTACCACAACACACGGCCCAGGCTCCGGGAGACAGAGCTGGACACAGACGTTTCTAAACCATGGGGTCAGCGCTCAGGTAGAAGGAGGGATGGGGGTGTCAGAACACCAGATGGGAGGGGGGGATAGGTAAGGCTTTTGGAGGAGGAGGGGGCATTGGAGGCCGACCTTGAAACACTTCTCCCCTGCCAGAGGAGAGACTACTATTGTCCCCACTTTTCACATGAGCAAACAGGCTCAGAGGGGTGAAGTGACTGGCCTGAGGTCACACAGCGAGTGGGAGTCAGAGCTGGAATGGGAACCCAGGGTCCTCGAACCCTGAAGCCCTACCCACTGGACCACACTGTCCTTGCCATGGAGGATCCTTCAAAGGCTTCCCCTGCTGACATTCTGGGAGAGGATCTGGAGAGGGAGACTTGGGGGGAGCAGCTTCTACACCTCCTCACCTTCCCATCCCTGTCTCCACCTTCCCCATCTTCCAGGCCCCTTTCCCAGATCTTCCTCTCTGGCCTTTTCCATTCCCTTCTCCCCCAAAATCTCCCTTTCAACCCCCCAACCTCTTACTCCAGCACCTAAGAGTGTCCCCTCATCTGAGAAGACTGAGGTCGAGACTCTTGATTGGCCCAGTGGGGTGTGTGGGTCCACACGGGGTAACACAGCCAGCGATGGGGGAGGGTATAGGACAGGAACAGGGGTAAAGGCAGAAAGAAGGAGCCATTATAGGAAACGGTGTGAATGATAGAAGATGGTATGGACCGGAATGGGAAGGGTGTTTGGGAACATGAGTGGTGGAAGGGGACAACGTGGCAGGGGCAAGAACACAGGAGCAAGCCCCAGTGGTGAGGGGGCAAGAGGTGTGGCCCATAGTGGGCAGCCCCAGCTGGCCCAGTCCAGGCTGCTCCCAGAGCTGCTCCAGCTTCCGCCCTCACATAACCAGAGCCTGCTTGTTGCATCAGAGGCAGGCAGGCGGTCTTGGGTAAACAAAGCAGCTCTCGAGGGCCCCAGGGCTCCCCAGCCACCTCCACACTCCCCAAGCCTTGTTCTGTGCCTTTGAGCCCAGGCAGAAGCCCCCAACCTGGCCTAGGCCCTGGTGTGTTCTTGGGACACCTGAGTGTCTGGTGTTGGACACTGAAGGGCATCAAAGACGGGGTGGGAGAGGCAGGAACCCTGATCCCCACCTTTATGACAGTGTGAACCCTAGTTTTTTTGGTCCAAAGAGAAATCTATGCCCAGGCTGGGGGTCCAAACTGCCCATGTCACAGATGGGGAAACTGAGGTGTGGGGAGAGGCAGGGTCTCTGTTCCCTTCCTCAGTGTCCCCCACATACTAATATCTCCACATGTTCCCCCCTGAGTCCACGGGTCCAATCACCTCCTGTTGTCTTCTTAGAAGGTGGACACCAAGCAGCCATTGCAACCCACCTGCTCTCCCCTTTCATCTGCCCCAGTGGACCCCCTCCCCCTATCTCCAAGCCTCTCTTTGGGTGCCCAGCTCAATCTACTTCCACTCCCTGCTCTGGCTTCATCTTCCCCCACGAAAGAATGTTCTGCACTCTTTCTCTGAACCTTTGCAAGTCCTGTTCCCTCTTCTTCTCCAGTGGCAAACTCCTACTCATGCTTCAAGGTCCAGTATAAATGCTCCACCCCTCTTTGGGGGAAGCCCTCCCTGACACCTCTGGCCCAGTTCTGATCCCACAGAGATAGGGAGTATGTGGTAGCTCTGCCTCCTTCAGACTGGGGGCTTCTCCAGGATTGCCCAGTCAAAAGTCATCTTCATCCTGTAATTCTTTCCACCTTGATTCACTCATTAATCCTGCTCTGATCCCCCTCTGGGCCTGGACCTGTGCTGGGTGGTGCTGGGATCCCAGGGAGCGGGTCCAGTCCTGGAAGCTGACCTTTGAAGTGGAGGAGGGCGCCCAGCCACCGAGGGGTCTGTTACCCTCCTGTCGAAGCACGTGGGTCACACATTCAGCTGCAGGAGGCACACAGCTGTGAGGTCCCTCAGCGACCCCAGAGCCCCTCTCTTCAGTCCCTCCATTTGGGTGAGAGCAAGGGTCAGGGTTGGCTTCGAGAAAGTCTCGGTGCCTGGGGCCTCAGGTCCCGGGTCGGAGTTACATTTCACTCAGGTTGGAGTTAGTCCAGAGTAGGAGATAGCAGGGGGTTACAGACAGGGTCCGAATTAGGGTCAGGCTCAGCAGGTCAGGGTCGCCCACTGACATCGGGGGAAGCCTGGCAGGTCTGATCCAGCTCCCTCCCGGGCCCCCCTCCCTCATTATACTATTCCCCACCTCAGAGTCTTCCCGCGTCCGAGTCCCGGGTCCCAGAACTCCCGGGACCCGGCGACGCCCGAGTGCCCGCCCGTCGCAGCCCGCGGGCACGCCCTCTATGCAAATTTACGCCCCGCCCAATCAGCTCCCGGGGGCGGGGCCGCCCGCTCTGAAGGCCCCTGCGGCTGCCGGGCGCTCGGGGTTCTGAGCCGCTTCCTCCAGGTTGGTGCGCGAGCGTCCAAGGGCCCAGGTGTAGCAGGTGCGTGTTGCGTCGGGCCGAGGTTTTTGCGGTGTCCTTTGAATGGCATCTGTGGGCTGGGCTGAGTTTGAAAGTCCGAATGTCCTGCTGTACGAGGGAGAGTTGTTTCTAAGAGGTGTGCAGTCCTAGGATTGTGAGTTTGAGAGGTTATGTGTCCTGGGTTTGTGTGTCCAAAGGGTATGTGTCCAAGGGGTGTGAGTCTGAGGGTTGTGTTCGGGGGGGGGGTGTTTCAAGGGTTGTGGTTCTGAGTGGTTGTGTGTCCGAAAGGGTGAGTGTCCCAGGGGTTGCATGTCCAGGAGTTATGTCTGAAGGAATGTGTGTCATGTCTGAGGGGTTGTGTGTCCAAAGGGCATGTGTCTGAGGGTTGTGTCAGTTGGGGAATTGTGAGTCCAAAGTTGTGGTGCCATGAGCCCCTGGTATGCGACTGTGAGTTACAGTGGTCCCCTTTCCTGGGTCACATCCCTTTGTGCATCCTGGAGCCCCCTGTGCACAACCATGACCCCATGCCTTCCTGCTGTTGGTGTGCCCTTGTGTGTCGTGGCCCCAGACCTGCAAGTGGCATGACATCCACGTGTGCCTGTGACCGCCATGACCCTCATCCACCCCGTGCAGTGAACGTGGGGCCTCAGCTGGGCCCACAGGATGACTTTGTGGCTGAGGGCAGGATGGTGGGCACAGAGCCCTGAGTGGGGCACCACAGCTGCCTGGGCCACTTCCTCCCCGTGCCTCAGTGTCCCATCTGGGCCATGGGTATAGGAAGGATAGTCACAGCCCTCCGAGGTTGTCAGCACACGACAAGCCCGTGGCTGCGTTACTTTCATGGTCATGATCCCCACCCTCTGCCTCTCAGGGTCCAGGGCAGCAGACGTTGCCAACTGGGGTCCCTGGCTATTCCCAGTCCCCAAGCTGCAGACCCAAGAAGTCAGAAATAGCTGAGGCCTTCTGTCTGACCAGCTGAGAATCCTCACTGGGAAAGGTCAGGACCTCTGGATCTTTGGCGTCGGGGATGAGAACTTTCAGGCTCTTGGGGTGAAGGAAACGGGGTTCAAAAAAGTATTTAGACTTGGAAGGACAAGTGTATGGGGTTTGATTTCCAAGGTCAAAGGAGCTTTGGGAGAAGTCAGCCTTGCGCCCTCCTGTCCCCATACCTGCCTTCCACTACCTGTCTGAGTCCAGGAGTGAATCTTGGCCTCCAGGGAATGGAATTTTGGGACATTTAGAGTCCTGGGGTCTCACCTGCGAGAGCTGGGAACTCGCTATCTGGTCTGAAGCTGCCACTTTGCAGGAGGGAAGACTGAGGCCAGGTGGAAACACGCAGGCCCCTCAGAGAAAGGACGGGCTCAAGGCTGCCCCTCAGCCCCTAGGAGAACTAAAGCCAGGAGTGAGGGGCCCCAGCTTCCTCTCTCCTCTCTGTGTGACCTCAGACAAATCGCTACCCCTTTCTGACCCTGTGACCTGAGCAATTTGAGCCCGATCTTACTTCCCATCTCCAACTAATGATTGATTTCATTAAATCATTACCCAACCAGGCAGACATCTAGAAAATGCAAATTAGAGGAGAAAGGGAATTAAAATCATTTGTCACCCCAACTCAGATGGAATGAGTATAGACACGTTGGGGGTCTGACCTTCTGGAATATTAGAGGCACATATTCACCTGGAGACAGATGTCATTTGTCAGAGAGTATTTATCACACTCCTGGGATCCCATGTGGGGTTGGAGAGGTCACCCCAGCCCAGGCCCATGAATCCGAGTGGGGTGTACACAGTGGTTGGGTCCCATTTCTCAGCCTCCCAAAGGTCCTCGCTGAGCCTGCATCTTGGGGGGGCTTGTGAGGCTGCCCACTGGCCCCAGGGAACTCAGGAATGAGTGTCTCAGATCCCACTGGTGCCCAGGCCCACTTCCCAGACTGGGTCGGCGGGGGTGAGTTTGGGGCACGGCCGAACAACCCTGTGGTGTAAGCCCATGCTTGAGCGAGGATCTGGGGTCCCACCGTGTGGCCCTGGGAAGGAGCCTGCTTCCTCCTGTATAAAACAGGGCAGCCGTCTCCGCTTCACTGGGCTATCTGAGTCAAGCTGGTCCTGTGTGTAAATGAGGTGGAGCATGGGCCCGGGAAGACAGCAGGCACTCAGTAACAGGAGGTGCCATCTGAACTATGACCGAGTGGACGTGCCTGTGAGCCCCATCCAGGTCCACCCTCACCCCACCCTCCACCAGGGGCCAAGCAAGCCTCAGGCCTGTCAGCTTTCCTGTCCTGATCTCCTCCAGGTTCAGGTTCACCAGAGGTTGAGGTGGGGTTCTCGGAAGGGAACAATCCAGGCAAGTTGTGATAATGAGTCACTGCTGTGGGCACAGGCCTGCCTCTGTCCAGTTTCCACAATCAGAGCCCCGACCCTCTCCCACTGGACGCTGTCCTGGCCTCCTGCTCCCAAAGGTCTTCTCACCACAGCAGCCACGGAGTCTGCTGAAAATCCTGAATTGCACCACAGCCACCCCCCCACCCCCGTTCATACACCCTCCATGATTCTCCATTGCTGTACAGCCCACTCTTTCACCCTGATCCCCAAGGCCCCTTGCAGCCTCCCTGCCCTCTTCTGTCTCCAGATGCCCCTTGTTCACCCATACCTGGCAATACCAGCCACGCCTGCACCTGGAACCCACCCAGCACATTCCCACCTCAGGGCCTTTGCACCTGCCATTCCTTCCACCAGGCAGTCTCTCACCCACACCCCTTCATGGCTGGTGCCCTTGAGGTCCCCTTTTCAAAAAGTCCCTTCTGGCCCATCTTTCCAAAGCAGCTCCCTCCCCTGCCACCTCCCCCACTGCCTCCCCCTATAGCTGTGGTCCCCAACCTTTTTGGCATCAGGGACCGGTTTCCTGGAAGACAGTTTTTCCACAGACTGGGGGCAGGGGGGATGGTTCAGGTGGTAATGTGAGAGATGGGGAGCGGCAGATGAAGCTTCGTTTGTTCGCCCTCCACTCCCCTCCTGCTGTGCAGCAAGGTTCCTAAGAGGCTGCAGACGGTAGCGGTCCGCAGCCCGGGAGTTGGGGACCCCTGCCCTATAGAATTTCATTGGTGAGGGCTCTGTCCCTGACAGTTTACGTGTCTGCCGTCTCCCCCACCAGACTGGGCAATGGGAAAGGTCAGACGGGTCTGTCCACTCCCTGCCCTTGCGTCCCTGGCACCTTGGTCAGCTCCCAGACATTTCTTGGGGAAGAAAGTGGGGACCAGGGATGCCTCAAAGGCCCTATCTTGGGTTCCCCACCTGCTGCGTCTTGGGTCTGCTGGGCTATGGGCTGAGTGTCTTCCTCTCAGCTCTGACAGATGTGCTAATTCCCCAAGCTGGGAGGCCTGGGCCTCTGGGGATGAATTTCTGGGGCCCTATGGGGAGATCTTTCTTTGGAACAAAGAGAGAGAGAAGCCTTGGGTCGTTCCTGCAGCTGCCACTGCAGCTTAGGGGACATCGTTGGGGGCCTTCAGTGGCCGAGGGCTCTGATCTGTGTGAGATAGCAGAGTTGGGTTCTGAATGTACGGTCTCTCTCAGCGCCAGGGGTAGGAGTCCCAAGCCCCATGGGAGGCCATTTGCAGTGGCCATGACAGAGAAAATGGCCTTCCTGGCAGGACCTTCAGTGGACAGTGAGGGCAGCCAGGTCCTGCATGACCCCGGGACATAGTTTCCTTCCACGGCGGGCACTGGAACCTTCAGAGGGTCAGCCCCTTGGCCTGAGAGAAGCATGAGCACCATCCGGTGGGCTGTCGTGCTGTAGGCTGTTTAGAGAGGGGTGGGAGAGCAGGGGCCCCCTCAAACTGGCGGCCTGTGGGCCAGATGGGACCTCAAGTTTGTTTTGTGAACCATGAGGTATTTAAAAGAAAACGGAACCCGTTGCCGATGTTTCTTCCGTTTGTTAAGCAGTTGTTTGCTCATTCATTCAAGGAAGGGTGATTGCGGACCTACTGTGTGCCGGGCATTGGGAAGGCTCCATCCTTGCCCTCGTGGAACGGACATCTTAGTGGGGCAACAGGATCATCAAAGAAAGTAACAAAGAAGCACCAAAAATATCTGGTAGGACTAAGTGACACAGGGAAAGAGAAATCTGGCCTGGGGAAATTAGCACCTCTAGAAAGAGAGATTTCTGCCCAGGCTTGAAGGACATGTAGCAGCGTCTCAGACCTGGGTGAGTCTGAGAAGGGCGTTCCGGGGAGAGGGCACAGCGGGGGCAAAAGCCTGGCAATGGGAAAGTGGCAGGTCTGTCTGGGGCTGGTGTTTCAGGTGCCTGGAAAGAGGCGGAAGGTGAGCTGGGAATCTGCTGGTAGATGAGGCCTGTCTAAAGTAGAGGAACAGGTGGGTGAGTGCCTGAGGCGCCCCCAGGGCCCATTGTACAAATGGGGAAACTGAGGCTTGGAGCATGTCAGGCAATGAGTGTACAGTGGAGTGGATACCCCCATCTGGCTGTGCCCATAGCCACAGCCAGGCCATCATACCTTTCAGCTCATGGAGCAGGCCTGGGGAGGGGTCTGTGGAGGTGGGTCTGAGGGTCCCCCACTGGGCCTCCATTTCCCCATGAGTGCCAGAGAGGTCTATAAACAAAGGGATCCCCGCAAAGGGCCTCCTCCAGCTGGAACATTCTGGGTTTCTGGGATTCAGAGCCACACGTGGCTAACACACCCCACCCTCAGACCCCCACAGTCCCCAGGAATACCCCGAAGATCCCCTCAACCCCCTGCCACCTGCACCAGCATAGCTTGTGTTCCCCATGCAGTGTCCGTACGTGCGATCCCTGAGATCTTCACACCCCACCCTCAGAACCCCCAGCCCCGAACCCACATCTCTCCCCTGGGGGGGTGCTCCCACCCTGCCTCAGGAAGCCAGAGGGTGGGCGATACCCCTGCAGGGGATAGAGGCCCTATCTGTGTCTGGGGGCCTGCTTATAATGGGGGACTAGCATGGATTTGGGGAGTCTACATGTGTTTGGGGAGCTCTGTGTGTGTCTAGGAGGGTTGCATGTTGGGGGTCGTGTGTTTGGGGGCAACTGCATATATTGGGGGTTTGTGTACATTCGAGGGATCGGCCGGTGTTGGGGGACTCTGTGTGTGTCTGAGGGGTCTGCATGTATTGTGGACCGCATGTGTTTTGGGGACTTATGTATGTGGGTGTTGGGGGTGATGCATGTGTTTGGGGGGGTCTCCCTGCGAGGGGAATCTCCCAACCCCCCCATGTGTACGTAGGAGGAAAGAGCTTTCTCCCTGACCCCCTGTCCCCAGCACCCTTCCTGGGTCTGCCCGGGGCCCTCACTCTGAGCTGGGCACCCCAGGGCTGAGGAGAGGTGACCCCAAGGCCTTCTGGGAGGGGTCAGGCCCAGTGATGGCAAAGGCTGCCTGCATAGAGAAAGAGGGCGATATTATCTCCAGAGAGCCCCCCAACTCAGGGAGGTGTCGCCGACCCTCCCCATCTTCTGGGGTAGGAAGCTGAGGCCCAGAGAAGTTTAGTTGCACAGTAGTCACTGCTACAGCCCGCCTTCTCCCCAGGGCAGGTGAGGGACTCCAGGGGCTGTTGTGGGCTGAGCCAGCCCCTAGGTCACCCACAGTGCCCCCCCCACCCCCGCCGCCGCTACCTGGGCCACCATCTCCCCAGGCTCCCAGGGGACAAGGCGGCCCAGGGCCCCGGCTCGGGGGGGAGGGGTGTCGCCAGCAGCTGGGGTGGGAGCCGCTGGAGCCCTCAAGAGAGGGGAGGGGGGGTCCCAACTTTCCAAGGGGCTCTTCCTGTCGCCTGTAATGAGGTACTTGGGGAGCAGGTGATGAAACCACCGCCTGGGTTGCATGAGGCGGGGCCACCGGCCTGATTTGCTGCAGGGCCCAGGAGCAGCGCCCCCTCCCCGCTTCGCCGCGTCCCGCGGGCCCTCATCTCCCCCAGGCCACCCACCTGCCTCTCACTTCTCCTTTCCTCCTCTCCTTTCCTCGCCGGCCTGGGTCCCCCACCAAACTGAGGCCTCTGAGCTCAAGGGTCTGGCAGCGTGACTTTGCCACTTGTCCCTCCATTAAAGCCCCACTGGGAGGCAAGAAGGGGAACTTGACTCTTCCTGATCTTTTCTCAAACCTCACTGCAAAGCCTTTTATATCAGGATTCTGTGACCCATTTTGTGGGGGAGGAAGTAGGGGTCTGATGTTGCCCAGCGTGTCACAGTAAGTGTCACTGTGGTCTTGCAAGATGGCACGCTGACTCAGCATCCTCAGTTCCAAGGCCCCTCTCCCTTCTGGCTTCTGGGAGGCCAGAAGCCAAGGTTGATAGATCCCTCCACTGCCCCCTCCTCCCCAGCTGGTGGGAGAAGGATTCTCGCTCCCATTTACAGGTGAGAAAACTGAGTCCTTCCACAGGGAGAGGCCAGCAGTGAAGGGTCAGTGGGAGGGTGGGATTCCTTCCAGACCCCCATCTCCATCACCAGGGGACTAAGAGACCTCGTAGAGAGAGATGACAGTTATAGCCTGAAGGACTGCAGTGGTGTTTGTTGATGGACTTAGTGACCACAGGTATCACCTTAGAGAGTTTACGATGCTCCAGGCACTCATGAAATCTTCCTTTGTACCCCTAGTTCCCCCCTCCAGAACAACGCTCAGGCCTGAGACCCCAGGCCCCCTCCCAACCCCAGGCATATGCCACCAGCACGTCCTGTCCCCTTGGTCGCCAAACAATCCATCCTCTTCTGCCTACCTGCAGCCCCCGTCCCAGTTCAGGCCCCACATCTCCCACCTAGACACCTGCCCCAGCCTCTCCCGGCCACCTTGCTCCTGCGCAGACAGATGCTGTTTCTCATGGCAGCCATGGCTACGGACAAGGTTTGTTTTGGGTTTTGTTTTGGTTTTTGTTTTGGTTTTTGTTTTTTTGGCCGCGCCGCACAGCATGTGAGATCTTAGTTCCCAGACCAGGGATCGAACCCATGACCCCTATAATGGAAACATGGAGTCTTAACCACTGGACGGTCAGGGAAGTCCCCAGGGACGAGGTTTTTAAAAATATCTTTTGGTTGAGATAAATCACATAGAGAAAAATGCAAAAATCATTGGAGTAGGGCTAAAAAATTTGCACAAACTGAACACACCTATGTATCCAGGTCCTGGCCCGGGGAACAGGACACCCCAGTCCCCGGACTCCCGCTGTCCTGTCAAAGTACCTGCTCCAGGTGACCACTGTGCTCATATCCATCACTGTAGGTGAGTTTTGCCTGTTCTGGAACTTCATATAAATGGAATCACATGGTGTGTCCTCTCTATGGAGCCCAGTATTGCTGAACTGGCACATGGTCTGGGAGATTCACCTGTGTGGTGGCATGGAGGTGGAATGCATCCTTTTTCTGTGCTGTAC
The DNA here is from genome assembly GCF_005190385.1 of Monodon monoceros. Lineage (NCBI taxonomy): Eukaryota > Metazoa > Chordata > Mammalia > Artiodactyla > Monodontidae > Monodon > Monodon monoceros. The sequence goes on from NW_021703768.1 coordinate 166,635,976, forward strand.
AGTAGTCTTGCATAGAATCTACCAAAAATCATTTACCAGTTCTCCCATCGAGGGCATTTGAGTTGTTTCCAATTTGGGGCTATGACAAATGAGGCTGCTGAGAACATTCTTGTCTGTGTCCTTTGGTAAAACATGGACACTTTTCTCTTAGGTGAATGTTGAAGGGAAGCATCGCTGGGTCAAAGGGTAGATGCGTGTTCAGCTTTAGTAGGTGCCAGACAGTTTTCCAGAGTGGCTCTACTTCTTTCTTTTTCCACCAGCAATGCATGGAAGTACAAGGGGATTATTTAAACTGTAAAATCATATCCTGACCCTCCCCTGCCTCCAAACTCTCTGTGGCTCCCTAATGCCCTCAGAGTAAAACCCACACTCATCACTGTGGCCCACAAGGACCTATGTGATCCAAGTGCCACAACTCTCCCCACCACCAGTCCCCTCCCCTCTCTCCCTTGCTCGCACTGTCCAGTCATAGAGATTTCTTTGCTTTTTTTCAAAATGCCAAACTCATGATCACTCTGAGCCTTTGCCCTTGCAGTTCCCCCTGCCAGGAACACCCTTGCACCAGATCTCCCCACAACTGACTCTTCCTTTGCTTGGCTGTGTCTTTCTTGGGCTTTGGGTCTCAGTTCAGATGTCACCTCTTCAGAGAGATCTTCCTTGAAATCCCTGGCTTCTAACATTGCCCCTTTCGTGGTCAATACTTCTCTCTTTTTAGACTTAGGTTCTGACCTACAAGAGCTTCATAAAATGACTTGGGCAGTTCCCATTGTTTTCAAAGGTCTCAGGTAGTTTAAAGAACATTTCACTTTCCTGTCCTTTAAGACTTGATAAAATAACCATAAAACTGTCGGGGCCTGTTGTCCTTTTAATGGTAGGTCTCAAGTCACTTTTCTAATCTTCTGTGGTCATTCGTCTACTTAAGCTTTCTACTTCTTTTGAGGTCAGTTTATCACAATGGTTGGCACTTGATAAATGCCAAGTATGGGGGGCAAAGAAAGGGGTGGGAGGTATTGGACTCTTGACTTCAAATGCCCACTCCCTTGTCCATCTGCTCAGGGCCCCATCCAGCCCTTCCACTGAGGCCCAACTACATGCTTCCTCCTTTGAGACACCCTCTTGGATTTCTCCTGACTCTTCTTCCCTTTCCTGGGTCGATGAATCCACCTGTGCCTCTCTGCTGGGCAGATGCCATAAGCTCTCTGCTTTCTAGCTGGACATTGGTGGGGGTGGGGGGGGGACATGCGCACAGAAGAGTACTCCCCTAACCTCAGCCTCCCCCCTCGTGCCCAGCAGATTCAGCACGCACCACCACCTCCCCCCAGCAGTTCTGGTCACGCCAACATCTGGAGAAGGGGCCGCCAGGTCTGTCTGCTGCTTGGGGTGGGGATTTGCATGTGAGTACAAATATATATGCACACCCTGGGCCTTCCGCCTGCCTCCGCATTCCTTGGCTGGCCCTTCACACCTGGGCCTGAGGCAGGTCAACGCTGAGTGGCTGGATTTGCATGCCTGTGTATTTCTGGGTAGGGAGTCAGCTGGGGGAGTCTGAGAGGAAGTTGTTGAGGGAAGCTGGGGCGAGTTCAGATGTGTCCCTGTTGACCTGCTCCCTTCACCAAATCTTCCCAGTCACCCCTCTGACTTGTTCTGAGGGTCTTCCAGTCTTGGGGAGAGGGAGAGAGCTGGATATACGACCCCCTTAGCCCCACAGAGTCAGAACTGGAGGGGATGGATGGAGGCTCTGGGAGACCAGAGTGAGGGCAGGGAGGGCTTCACAGAGGAATGGATTTTTTTGAGCTAGGTTTCTGAAATGTGAATCGGAGTTGGCCAGGTGCAGAAGGGGCAACAAGAGCTTTTCAGGCAGAGATATTTTGTTGAAGGTAGAGAACGATGGGCAGGAGCTGATTGGGGCAGGGCCTTTCTTACTTTTTAAAAAATTTATTTTGTTTATTTGGCTGCGCCGGGTCTTAGTTGCAGCATGTGGGATCTTCGTTTCAGTGTGCAAGATCTAATTCCCTGGCCAGGGATTGAACCCAGGCCCCCTGCACTGGGAGCGCAGAGTCTTTTTTTTTTTTTTTAATATTTTTCTTTCTTTTTATTTATTTATTTTTGGCCGTGTGGGGTCTTCATTGCCGCGCGTGGGCCTTCTCTAGCTGCGGCGAGCGGGGGCTACTCTTCATTGCGGTGCGCGGCCTTCTCATTGCAGTGGCTTCTCTTGTTGCGGAGCACAGGCTCTAGGTATGTGGGCTTCAGTAGGTGTAGCACTCGGGCTCAGTTGCTGTGGCTCACGGGCTCTAGAGCGCAGGCTCAGTAGTTGTGGCGCACAGGCTTAGTTGCTCCACGGCACATGGGATCTTCCAGACCAGGGCTCAAACCCTTGTCCCCTGCATTGGCAGGCGGATTCTTAACCACTGGGGAGCGCGAAGTCTTAAGCGCTGGACTACCAGGGGAGTCCCTGGGGCAGGGCCTTGAATGGCAGGCTGAGGACTGGAGCTTCCTTCTTCCTGAGGGCAGTGAGGGGCCATGAGGAGTGCTTGAACAGTGAAGGGACACGGTCAGCTCTGTGCTGGGTAGATCCCTCAAGGACCAGGGCAGGGGATGACTTTGGTTCCTGGGTGAGGATTGGGGGCTCCAAGGTCATCAAAGTTCAGAAGACTCAAACCCCTGTGTAAGTCCATCTTCACCTGTCCGGCCTGGCTCCAGAGATGGCAGAGGACCTAGTGGCTTCTAGAGGACCCAAAGAGCCCTAGAGTACAGTGACTTAAAGTGCAAGATTCAGGCATAGCACAGAGGGGGCCTCACCCCCAGTCTCTGCCCAGATGGACACAGCCCTGGCCTCCCGGTAGTTTCCTGTCATCTCTACCCCTGCCCCCAACTGTCCTGCTCCCCATGGCAGCCATGGCCAAGTTTTTAAAGTCCTGTGCCTTTTTTTTTTTTTTTGCGGTATGCGGGCCTCTCACTGTTGTGACCTCTCCCGTTGTGGAGCACAGGCTCCGGACGCAAAGGCTCAGCAGCCATGGCTCACGGGCCCAGCCGCTCCGCGGCATGTGGGATCCTCCCGGACCGGGGCACGAACCCGTGTCCCCTGCATCAGCAGGCAGACTGTCAACCACTGCGCCACCAGGGAAGCCCCAAAAGTCGTGTGCCTTCTTGCTCAAAGCCCTCCCACGGCTGTATACTGCTCTTAGACCAAAACCCACAGGCCTCCCTGCAGCTCAGAGGACCCGGAGTGGCCCTGCCTCTGCAGCCTCTCCTGCTGGCCTCCTCACTCCAGTATTTTTTTTTTGTTCAGATAGCATGTTTTTTTTTTTTTTTTTAATTTTTTTAACATCTTTATTGGGGTATAATTGCTTTACAGTGGTGTGTTAGTTTCTGCTTTATAGCAAAGTGAATCAGTTATACATATACATATGTTCCCATATCTCTTCCTTCTTGCGTCTCCCTCCCTCCCACCCTCCCCTCACTCCAGTCTTATTGGTGCATCTCCTCCCTCCTGAGGGCCTTTGCACCTGCCACTCCTGCCTGGAACTTACTTCCTGTCTGGTTCTTGGGTCTCAGTTCAGAGAAACCCCCCCGACCTTCTGACTCTTGGGGCTCCCCCATTATGTGAACCCTGCCCTAACCAGGATGTCCTTGTCTAAAATGGGGACAGATTGAGAAGAGGCCAGAGTTGATCTTCCAGGCCCAGAGACTCATGTCCAAGTCCCATGTTCCCATGGGACCCCAGGCGTGGGGGGCATTTCCTGAATCATCTTGGCACCGAGACCTCCCGGCCAGTGCCCTCCTTCTGTCCCCAGGGACCTGTCAGGGCGGGGATAACGCACCCCAGCCGTGGGAACTAGCCTGATTCCAGCCGGCGATTAAAATTAGCCTCAGAGGTTAAATTTAGCAAGTCAAGCTGGAGCTGGGGGGCTGAGATGGGGGCTTTCGTTGGCCTGGGATTTGCATAGCTGTGACCGCTCAGAGACCCAACCCAGAGAAGGTGGAGGGTGTGTCTGGGGTCACACAGCGAGCCGCATATGACAGACGGGCATTTCATACTTCCAGCCCTGGGTCTGTGGGAAGATGAGGCACCCTGCCAGACCCCTCGGGCTGGGGTGTGGGAAGCAGGTATGGCTACTCCCAGAGACAGGCCTACATTTCCCTATACTTGCCAAGAGCTCATTCCCAGGCCTTGTGCCAGGTACGCTGTATTTCATACCCACCCCATTCACAGAACAGCAAACTGAGGCCGAGGGAGAGGCCTCCCTTGCTAAAGACCGCTCTTCTGTTCAGAGGCTGGCTGAGACCTGAGAGCAGGCCCACTTCACCCTGGGCAGGCCTCAACCACCTATGACATGGGAGGCCTGGGGGAGTGGAGTGTGGTCATAGAGTTGGCAGAGGGGATCTCGGGGGCCATGGAGTGGCTGTCTGTACAGTGGGGTGGGTGCCGCTGAACAGGCAACATGATTCCTTGATTCCAAGGAGTCCTGCATGAGGGCTGCTGGGAAAGTCCTGGACCGTGTCTTGGGTACATGCTGCCCTCACTGAGCTGCCCATTCTCACCCTTGGGGCCCCCACCAGGGAGATCCAAGATCCCCATGAGGAGGATTCCAGAGTTTCTCTCCAGTTTGCCTGGGCCCACCCCATCCCCCAGTCTGAGGGTTCCAAGCTTAAGTCTTTCCAGGGCATTCCCCCCTCCTCCCGCTGGATGGTGGGGCAGGGATAGGGTTTCTCTTATGCTTCCCGCCAACTTTTTATTTTATTTTTATTTTTTGGCCACGCCACGCAGCATGTGGGATCTTAGTTTCCCGACCAGGGATCGAACCCGCGCCCGCTGCACTGGAAGCGTGGAGTCTGAACCACTGGACCACCAGGGAAGTCCCCACACACACCATTTTTAAAATAGAAATCTATAATCACTGAGGGAGAAATGTTAGAAAATTCAAAAGATCAAAAAGGAAAAAAAAAAAGACAAAAAGCCTACACATTGTATGATTCCATTTATAAGAAGTGTCCAGAACAGGCAAATCCATAGAGAGAGAACATAGATTAGTGGTTGCCAGGGGCTGGGGGGAGGGGAATGGGGAGTGGCTGCTAATGGGGCTGGGGTCTCTTTTTGGGAGGATGAAAATTTTCTGGAACTAGATAGATGTGATGGTTGTACAACGTCGTGGATGCTCTAAATGCCACTGAATTGCACACGTTAAAATGGCGAGTTTTATGTTATGTGAATTGCATCTCAATTTTTAAAATCGGGAAAAAACTCACCCATAAATTTCCACCCAGCGTTGACTCCCAGATTGAGCATTTCCTTCTAGTCTTTTTTCCACTCTCAGTACAGTTTTTCTTTTGTTGTTGTTGTTGTTTTTGCGGTACGCGGGCCTCTCACTGTTGTGGCCTCTCCCGCTGCGGAGCACAGGCTCCAGACGCGTAGGCTCAGTGGCCATGGCTCACGGGCCTAGCCGCTCCGGGGCATGTGGGATCTTCCCGGACCGGGGCACGTGCGTCCCCTGCATCGGCAGGGGGACTCTCAACCACTGCGCCACCAGGGAAGCCCCTCAATACAGTTTTTAAATATATGTTTTATATATTTTTAATATATGTTTTCTGGTAACCACAGCCCTCAACCTTGCTCATCGAAGGGCTATTGTGGGACTGAATGAGTTCAAAAGTGTCTGCTGTGTGGACCAGGCTTACTTTCAGAGGCTCAGGATCACTGAGCACCGCTGGGTACCAGCACTGGATGGCCCTCCAACCTGGCCTATCGAGAACTTTTAAGCTGTCGCCAGTATTTGTAACAGCAGTGCATACACAGCACCTGCCGTCTGCAAGGCAGATCTGAATGCCCTTTGTGGGTTAGCTCATTTTATGCTCCAGCAGCACTGGGCAATGCACCACACTGTTATCCCCGCTGCACAGACACGGGGTCAGGCTCCCTCTAGGTCCCACAGTTACCAGCTTGTTTTGCTTTAAAGCTTCAGGTGGGGGCACCCATACCTCTCAATCGTTCCCCCTTGGTCAGCCTTCTCCTCATAAAACATTGGTCTGAAGGTGTTCAATGAGCATTTGCTGCATCCTGGGCTGGTCGAGGGTGTGGGCTGTGGGGATGACCCAGCCTGCCTTGATCTCCCCCATCATCTCCCTTTCAGCACCTGGCAGGGGCAGGAGGAAGATAGGGGGTAGACTGGGGTACCTGTCCCCACTCTCCACCCACCTACTCTGTCCTCTTCTCCTCCCCCCCCCCCCAACCCCCAGACCAAGGACACTCCACCCAGCCTGGGACAATGGGGAGGAAGAAAATTCAGATCTCACGCATTCTGGACCAAAGGAATCGGCAGGTGAGTTCAGTGGGTGGGCCAGTGGTTCGGGGAAAGGCATTCCTGGCAGGGGACATGGCCTGGGCAAAGGTCTGGCCATCTGGGAGAACTGCAAGGGAATAAGGAGACTTGATGCAATGTCAGGAGTTTGAGATGTAGCCTTTACTCATTCTCATGATGATTAATTCACTGATTCTCCTTGATGACTGGAGCCCCAGTCACAGGGGAGATGGAACTCAATACAAATACACCCAACTCAAAGCGCCGGACCAGAGAGAGACACAGAACTGGGGAAGCTCAGAGAGGGAGTGTGGGCTCTGCCTGGAGGCCAAGGTAAACTTACCAAAGGAGAGGACATTTGGGCTGGGTTTTGAAGCATCGATAGGAGTTTGCCATGTTAAGAAGTGAGAAGGAGTAGTATAGCCAGAAAGAATAGCACATGCAAAGGCATGGAATCACGAGGCATGTTCAGGCAACAATTAGGCCCCTCCACCTCCCCTCTCACCATCCCAAATCTTTGTCTTCTCCTGCCCCGCCTGTGGGTCCTGGGTCCAGGTGACATTTACCAAGCGGAAGTTTGGGCTGATGAAGAAGGCCTATGAGCTAAGTGTACTCTGCGACTGTGAGATCGCCCTCATCATCTTCAATAGCGCCAACCGCCTCTTCCAGTACGCCAGCACGGACATGGACCATGTGCTACTGAAGTACACAGAGTACAGTGAGCCTCACGAGAGCCGCACCAACACCGACATCCTCGAGGTACCCCTGGGACCCACCTCCCTGGCCTCATGAAGCCCAGCACACTCTGCTCACTCAGAGCCTAGGGACTCTTGGTTTGCACAAAAGATGAGCGTTGCAATTTGGCTTTGCTGCTAGTCAAAGCAGGTTTAGGGTAATAGAGTGTCCCTTTTAGGGGCAACTTCCTGGATAGTGGAAATAAAAAACATCGAGGGCCCCACTATGTGCCCCTCACACACATCATCTCATTTGCTCCTGTTACCCATTTGGTGAGTACAGACACAGAGAAGAAAAGGTACCACAAAGCAAACAGACCTCACTGAGGTCCAGGAATGTTTTTTTTTGTGTGGTACGCGGGCCTCTCACTGCTGTGGCCTCTCCCGTTGCGGAGCACAGGCTCCGGACGCGCAGGCTCAGCGGCCATGGCTCACGGGCCCAGCCGCTCCACGGCATGAGGGATCTTCCCGGACCGGGGCACGAACCCGTGTCCCCTGCGTCAGCAGGCAGACTCTCAACCACTGCGCCACCAGGGAAGCCCCAGGAATGTTTTTGCTTGAGCTGCTGTATCCTCAGGAGAAAGAGGCAGGAGCAGCCCCTGCATTAGCTGGGCAGCCCTCACACCCACGACCCAGGATGGGCAAGATCACTGTCACTTTGGATGTGGGCATCTTTACCCAGGGCGGGAAGCTAAAGCCACTGGGCTGGAGAGAGCAGCGGGCTAGGACTGCACCCAGGAAGCCCCAATGTGGCAGAGGGTGGGGAGAAGCTGGCACAGGAGAGGCAGGGGTCCAGGAATGTGCTGGTCACTGCTCCTATGTGGGTGGCAGCTTAGGAGAACCTATAAAGTTGTCCTCAGGTGCTCAGTCAGCTGACATTTATTAAACACCTACTACACGCCAGGCTCCGAGGCTGCACATGGGTGCAGAATGGAGGAACTGGATCACACTCAGAAGCAGTGTTAGGATAATCCCAGCAGGCCTGGGTGCATCTCGGCCTCTACTGTGTGACCCGGGCCTCTCTGGTCCCAGGGCAGGACAGTCCCTCTCTCACACACAGTTGGAACTTACTAGGTGATAACTCACTGGGGTTTTTGGTTAATAGGATTTGGCTGGAGCAGGCTGTGCTTGCACCCTGCCTGCCCACAGAGCTGAATGGGATAGGTCCTCCCCTCTCCCGTAGAACCAGGTTCCTTGGCCAGGATGGGGGGAGTGTCACCCTGTTGTCTCCCCCTTCCACAGACACTGAAGCGGAGGGGCGTGGGCCTTGATGGACAAGAGCTGGAGCCAGAGGAGGTGATTGAGGGGCCAGGAGAGAAGCTGCGGAGGCTGGCAGGTGATGGGGGTGACCCAGCCTTGCCCCGACCCCGGCTCTACGTAAGTGACTCCCTGCCCCGCCATGAATGGGGCCCTTCCCCCACTTCTGAGGTCCAAATGGCTGAGGCCGAGATTGAGAGAGAGACTTAAGACCAGGAATCCTAGAATTTGGGGTCAGGTTTCTGCCTGGGTGGGCAGAGAAGGCTTCCTGGAGAAGTGGGCATTATAGCAGGGGCTTTGAAGGATGGAAAAGAGTTCAACAGGCAGACAGTTCCTTCCTTTTTTTTTTTTAATTTTAATTTTAATTTTTGGCTGCATTGGGTCTTCGTTGCTGTGCGTGGGCTTTCTCTAGTTGTGAGCGGCAGCTACTCTTTGTTGTGGTGCATGGGCTTCTCATTGCAGTGGCTTCTCTTGAGGCAGAGCTCAGGCTCTAGGCACGTGGGCTTCAGTAGTTGCAGCATGCAGACTCATTAGTTGCGGCACATGGGCTTAGTTGCTCCGTGGCATGTGGGATCTTCCCGGACCAGGGCTTGAACCCGTGTCCCCTGCACTAGTAGGCGGATTCTTAACCACCGCACCACCAGGGAAGTCCCAGTTCCTTCCTTTCTTTGATTCATCAAACACCCTGGGAAGCCCCCTCAGGGTCAACCCTATGCTGATTAAGAAGCCTCAGCTCTGGGCCTAGCTGTCAAGGAGCGACAGAGGCAGACACAGGCTCCCCCAGCCATGTGGCGTTAGGCCAGAGGGAGGAGTAGTGAGGACTTACAGAAGGTGGAGGCTGGCGACTGAACTCATTGGGATTTTCTGTCTTGGACTTGATGCCCTCATTTCCACATTCCTCAGCCAATCCTGTCCTCTCTGCCCTCAGCCAGCAGCTCCCACTATGCCCAGCCCTGACATGGCATATGGGGCCCTGCCCCCACCAGGCTGCGACCCCAGTGGGCTTGGGGAGGCCCTGCCTGCCCAGAGCCGCCCATCCCCCTTCCGTCCAGGAGCCCCTAAAGCTGGCCCCCCAGGTGAGCATGGGGCATAGGCCCTGGGGGAGGAGGGGTGGTGGTCCCAGGGGGGCTGTGCAAGGTGGGAATGTTGGCTCTGGCCCTGCTTGGCTGTGGGCATCACTCTGGACCTCAGACTCCATTAGATGACATGGCCACCTGCCCTCTCTCTGGGGGTCTCCTGCTCCCCAGGCCTTGCGCACCCTCTCTTCTCAGCAAGCCACCTTGGCAGCAAGACACCACCGCCCCTGTACCTGGCAGTGGATGGGAGGAGGCCAGACCTGCCTGGTGGCCTGGCTGGGGCCCGAGGGGGACTGAGCACCTCGGTGAGTGAGGGGAAGGTATGGAAGGGCTGTGGGGGCAGGGTGGCCTGGGTGTGGGCCTCAGTTTCCCCTTTCCTTGTCTCTCCACAGAGAGGCCTCTATGGTAGCCTGCAGAGTCCGTGCTCCACTGCCACCCCAGGACCCCCACTAGGGAGCTTCCCCTTCCTCCCTGCAGGTCCCCCAGGTATGCACCCGCTGTGGGAGGCGTCCACACACCTGCCTGCCGGGGGTCCACACTCCCCCGCCCTCCAGAACTGAAAACTGGCCTGTGGGGTGGGTCAGGCTTGGGCAAGGGGCTCCCTGAGGTCAGGGCCTCAGTTTACTCTTCCTGCCCCCCCCCAGAATATGGCCTGGGAGACCCCCCTCCGCCCCCAGGCTTGCTGCAGCCCCCCACCCTGGCCCCCTGGCAGCCCTCCAGGGGTGATGGGCCCCCGGTCACCCCCGCCCAGCCCAGGTAAGTGCCCCGACTGCCTCCTTGCACGCTCCCTCCCACCCCGGGTTCACGGGTGGGGCTCCTCCAAGTCTTCCAAGCCCCAGCCACTGCTGACCCCTGGTGGCCACTCCCGGTTCTGCACTTAGCCCCTCCCGACTGGTCCTGGTGGGGATGGGCGGCTATTTTGGAGGCCCCAAGAGGGATCGCCACCCCCTCCTTTCCCAAGGTCCTCCTGCCCAATCTTTGCCCAAGCCATGCCACTTCCATGGCTTCCCTCGCTGAGCTCACGGCACCGCTCCTCTCTCTCTCTCTCCCTGCAGTGGGGGCCGCAGCCTGGGCGAGGAAGGCCCTCCAGCCCGCGGCGCCTCCTCGCCCACCCCACCAGTCAGCATCAAGTCCGAGCGCCTCTCGCCGGCCCCTGGAGGCCCCGGCGACTTTCCAAAGGCCTTCCCCTACCCCTTGCTCCTGGCCCGGCCCCTGGCAGAGCCCCTACGGCCTGGGCCCCCCCTGCGCCGGCTGCCCACTACCGACGGCTGGCCCCGGTAGTAGGCCCGGGGGTGGCACCGATTCTGCCCCTCACACCAGGCGAGGTGAGGGCACGTGGGGTTCCAACCTCCCTCCCTGTGTCCTTGGAGAAGACCCAGCAGTTACGACCCTCTCCGCGACAGGGGCCTGGAGGGGGGAAAGCCTTGTTCGGATCCAAGGTTGGGGTGCTCCTTTCCCCCTTCCCGTGTGTGTGTATCCATCAATAAAACACACGGGGCATCCGTGAACGAAACCGTCGCTGCTCAGAGCCACACCCCCTCCCGGGTCCTCCCATCTCTTCCCCAGCGGCCTCAATCTTGCCTTGTCGTGTCTTGGATAACCACTCCAGAACCTGACCCTGAGAGGAGGACTCCAGTGCTCCTTGGGAAGGGGGGTGGGGGGGAGAAGCGGGGTCGGAGTTGGGGGGGATGGGGACGTAAGGGGAGGAGCCCTGGAGGGGGCGCCAACGAGCAGGTGACGCCGTGCTCAGCCCGCTGGGGGCCCTAGGGCACCGCATAGAGTGGGCACCTAGAGTGGTTCCACCCCAGTGGTGATGGGCTGGGCTATTTACGCTCCAGCTCCTGAGGGTGTTGGGTCAAGGGCTCAGGCTGGGTTGCAATCGCTTGCAGCAAGAGGCAGTGGGGAACCGTGAATGTTGGGCTATGGGAGCGCTGGAGCGGCCACTGCACTCTTCATCTTTTAAATGGGCATATCCCTTGATCTCTTGACCCAACGATTTCCACCGGAGGGAGGAGGGAGCCAGGCGTTTATCCACCCACTTTGGGGTGGTGCAAACGCCCTCCACTTCGGCCTGTCCTGTGTAAGGGCAGACTTGGGGGTCCAGGAGGGAGCCAGAGGGAGCTCCATTTGTTCCTCCCCTCCAACCACCCCCCAGGTGGTCTCAGTGGGATCTTTATAACACTCAGATCTGTCCCCTGACCTTCCTGAGCTCCTCAGCTGCCCTCACCCACTCTGTCTCCTGCCCTGAGGCCCTTAGAAATACTTGCTCTTCCAAGCTAGGGCCATGCTGGTCCTTCCTCCTGGGCCACCTCCTGCAACCCCCAACTGGCCTCCTTTTTAGACTGCTTCCTACCCTCCAAGGCCTAGCTCCATGACCCCTCCTGCAGGAAGCCCTCTCACTGCCCCAAGCTGAGAAATGGCTCTGACAATTCTCAAAGGGTCTGCTTAGTGGAGATCACCGATCTGGACGAGAATGTGAAAAACACACGGTGTTGGTATCAGTGTTTATAAGATTTGTATGCCCCTACCCCACCATCATTCTACGAAGGTCCAAAGCTGATTGCTCCAGCTTGGCTGTGGGCGAGTCAGCTTGACCAATAATTTCAAGACCCTTGTCCCCTGTCACCCCAGCCCTCCACAGAGGACTTTTTCAGTAAAATTCAATGCCTTGCATTCCACCATTAGCGCACACAGACCTGGATGTGGATACAGAGGCAAAAATGTGTGCAGCCTTCGCAAACAGTCGCCTCCCTTTCTCCTATAGTCCCCCTTCCCAGCCAAGACTTTCGGTGGACTCCTTTGACGGGTAGGGAGAGAGGGGAAAATGTGTACAGTGCCAGACCATTTTTTGTGACGTGAGCGCACTTGCTTGAACAGCCATATATATAGCACCATTCCTATGCCAGATCCAGCCTGGACTTTGTCCTCCAATCTTCCTGGTCCTTGACACCTTCATCCCCCGTGAAGTTGGGGCTTTGGAGCCCTAGTTTCCAGGGGAGAAACATGGCACGATCAAGGTTTGTGAAAGCCTCCCTTCCTGGGGCTTCTGTGGCGTGAGGTGGAGGTGGGGTCCAGGAACAAAAGAGGCAGGAGGCCGAGGGACAGTGGAGGGACACTCCAGGGTGTGTTTGGAGGTAGAGCTACCAGGACCTGCAGATGGCTCGGATGTGGGGTAAAGGGTTTCATGGGCAACTCGCAGCCCCCTCTTAGGGGAAACTTGCGGAGAATGCAGAGTGTGTAGGGTGAACTCAAGGCCTCTGTGGAGTGTTTAAGTTAGGCTGGAGAGCTCTCTCACCCAACTCAGATTCAGGTTCTAAATCCTGCCCACCTGCTCCCTTCTGTCCCTTCCCACCCTCAGAGGAGGGGTGAGGCATTGTCTCCACCCCAGCCTATACAGTAGCCTCTGGGGATCCAGCTGAACACACAGCCCCTGCCACCCCAGCAGCACCATTGCCACATGCACCACGGTCACCACGCAGGTGCAACTTTCTCCAACTGGGTTACCCTTCTGGGGATCCCCTTCCTCAGGTCACAAGGACCCTGCCAGGCACATGGGGTGGATGAACCGTCAACCTGGTGGTCCCCCGCAGTGTCGCAGTCACAGCTCCCCATACAACCAGACGCAGGACCAGGGACTTGGGAGGAGGAGAGAGGCCAAGGCAGCAGGTCCTCTGGGGGAAACTGAGGCATGTCCAGAAAGGGCCCCTTTTTCAGCCTCTGGATCTTACCCACATTGTGGATAAGAAGGTGGGCCAGTCTCTGAAGTCAGTGCCCACAGAGTAAGTGCCGAGTGTGGAGTTCATAAAAATGTGGGCTGCTTTCAAACGCTGGGGAGAGGGGCTTCCCTAGTGGCACAGTGGTTGAGAGTCCGCCTGCCGATGCAGGGGACACGGGTTCGTGCCCCGGTCCGGGAAGATCCCACATGCCACGGAGCGGCTAGGCCCGTGAGCCATGGCCACTAAGCCTACGCGTCCGGAGCCTGTGCTCCGCAGCGGGAGAGGCCACAACAGTGAGAGGCCCGCGTACCGCAAAAAAAAAAAAAAAAAATGTTGCATTCAAACACTGGGGAGCCCCAGGGCCATTTGGTGTGGCTCTGTGTCCTCATCCCTGGGAGGCTGCACTTTCACCATCTGCCGTTAGGTGGCGCCCAGTAGTGCCCTTTGGATTCTGAACTCCCCAGTCAAAATTTTAAAATAAAGTGGAAATAAGAATAAGTAAATAAAATATATCTTGGCTTCCAGGGAGTCTGCCCCATGTTTTTAGTCTATGAGCCTGGGGAACCAAAAAGGGCTGTGTCACATGTCATGTGTGTGTGACTATACATGTACAGCTTGAGGTGCTCTGGGCCATAAGGGGACAGTGGACATGCTACTAGGTTCTGGAAAGGCCTCTGGGTCCAGATCCTATCTCTGCCCCTGCTGGCTGTGTGGAGGAGGAAGCAAGGAGGGTTGTGTGGAAGTGTCCTACTGCTAGTCTTTCTAAGGACACCATGGTGATGTTGGCCAGGGCCAATGCCACTATCAGATGGGTTCCAAGTCTCCCAGGGGCTCGGTCACTGGTTGGAAGCACCATGGGAAGTATGGCCTGGGTACGAACATGATGATGGAAGTCAGAGATCTGAGAGATGCATTTTTGAGAGCACCATAGAGATGCATTTTAGAGAGCACCATAGAATGAAACAGTGTGGAATGAGAGTGTGGACCTCAGTGTAGACAGAGGTTGTGGAACATTAGCATAAACAAACATAGGGAGTGTCCAGTGAGGATCAGGGAAAATGGAATATCCAGTGTAGGACAGAATGTGGATTCACCCAATGGAGAATAGACAAGGAAGAATGTCCAATGGAGAACAGAAAACATAGCACATGAAATGTAGAATAGGAAGTGAAGAATAGTCAATGTAGAACTGAGATGCTGAGCAAACAACGAGGGATGGAGTACATGGGCCAAGAGAAGAGTTTGGCATTTGTTCTGCGTGAGGTGGGAGCCATGGATGATTGTGAGCGGAGGAGGGACATGGTCTGGCTTAAGTGTCAACAGGTGCCCTCAGGCTGTTCAGGGGAAAACAGACTGCGGGGGGTGGGTGGGAAGCGGGGAATGGAAGCCACAGGAGACCAGAGAGGAGGGGACTGCAGGTGGGAGATGGTGGAGGCTGGATTGGGTGGAGGCTGTGAAGGGAAGGAGGCTGGTTGGGACAATAGTTACACTTGGAAGGTGAAGCCATCAGGAGGGGCTAACAGGTCAGGTATATAGCAAGAGAGAGAATTCAAGGCCAACTTCAGAGTTTGGGGATAAGCACCTGGAAGATGGAGCTGCCTCTTCTGCAATGGGGAGGCTGCAGAGGGAAGATGCAGAGCTCCTGGGGCCAGGATGTGTGTGAGCTGCCTGTGGCTCACCACACGGGGGTGCTGTGATGCCTGGACTCGTAAACCTTATGCCCATAGAAATCAGGGTGTGAATTAGATTCGGGCCTCTCAGAGTCTCAGTATCTTTATCAGTTTAATGGGGACAATTGTCCCAGCACCCTGAACTGCTGGAGAAAGCACTTGAGTCAGCCCCCCAGCTTGATGAGCAATGGGCCTGCAACAAATGTCCCCCTTTTTTTCTTGGTCCACCTTCTCTGACACCCTCCCCAGCTTCACTGGATCCCACCTGGATGCTGTAGCTCTGAGGAGTGTCTCATGACCCCCATGTAGGTCCTGGGAAATCCCAGTGACCCTCACTGCCACTGCCACCCACACTCTCTCAAGCCAATGCTCTGAGTCCAGAGGACCAAAGTCACAAATAGTTAATCCCCTGCAAACGGACATCCACATGGGCTCATATACAAAGACAAAAACACCCACGGAGACAAGGCAATCAACTATACACGATCCAGCCAAAACAATCTTGAGGGAAAAAAATGGAGCTGGAGGAATCAGACTCCCTGACTTCAGACTATACTACAAAGCTACAGTAATCAAGACAATATGGTACTGGCACAAAAACAGAAATATAGGTCAATGGAACAGGATAGAAAGCCCAGAGACAAACCCATGCACCTGTGGTCAACTAATCTATGACAAAGGAGGCAAGGATATACAATGAAGAAAAGACAGTCCCTTCAATAAGTGGTGCTGGGAAAACTGGACAGCTACATGTAAAAGAATGAAATTAGAACACTCCCTAACACCCACGGGCCTCTCACTGTTGTGGTCACTCCTGTTGCAGAGCACAGGCTCCGGGCGCGCAGGCTCAGCAGCCATGGCTCACGGGCCCAGCCGCTCCGTGGCATGTGGGATCTTCCCGGACCAGGACACGAACCCGTGTCCCCTGCATCAGCAGGCGGACTCTCAACCACTGCACCACCAGGGAAGCCCGGAAGAACACTCTTTGACATAAATCACAGCAAGATCTTTTTTGACCCACCTCCTAGAGTAATGGAAATAAAAACAAAAATAAATGGGGCCTAATGAAACTTAAAAACTTTTGCACAGCAAAGGAAACTATAAACAAGATGAAAAGACAACCCTCAGAATAGGAGAAAATATTTGCAAATGAATCAACGGACAAAGGATTAATCTCCAAAATATATAAACAGTTCATGCAGCTCAATATTAAAAAAACAAACAACCCAAAAAATGGGCAGAAGACCTAAATAGACATTTCTCCAAAGAAGACATACAGATGGCCAAGAGGCACATGAAAAGCTGCTCAGCATCACAGATTATTAGAGAAATGAAAATCAAAACTACAATGAGAAAAAAAAAAAACTGCAATGAGGTATCACCTCACACCAGTTAGAATGGGCATCATCAGAAAATCTACAAACAACAAATGCTGGAGAGGGTGTGGAGAAAAGGGAACCCTCTTGCACTGTTGGTGGGAATGTAAATTGTTACAGCCACTGTGGAGAACAGCATGGAGGTTCCTTAAAAAACTAAAAATAGAATTACCATATGACCCAGCAATCCCACTACTGGGCATATACCCAGAGAAAACCATAATTCAAAAAGATACACGTACCACAATGGTTCATTGCAGCACTATTTCCAATAGCTAGGTTATGGAAGCAACCTAAATGCCCATCAACAGATGAATGGATAAAGAAGATGTGGTACATATATACAGTGGAATATTACTCAGCCATAAAAAGGAACGAAATTGGGTCACTTGTAGTGATGTGGATGAATGTAGAGACTGTCATACAGAGTGAAGTAAGTCAGAAAGAGAAAAACAAATATCATATATTAACGCATATATGTGGAATCTAGAAAAATGGTACAGATGAACCAGTTTGCAAGGCAGAAATAGAGACACAGATGTAGAGAGCAAACGTATGGACACCAAGGGGGGAAAGAGGGGGGTGGGATGGTGGTGGTGGTGGGATGAATTGGGAGATTGGCATTGACATATATACACTAATATGTATAAGATAGATAACTAATAAAATCTACTGTATAAAAAATAATATTAAAATAAAATTTTTTTAAAAGTGGAAAATTACCATTAAGCAAACACACAGGAATAATTGTTGCAATCAAGAATCATCAATGGGGGCTTCCCTGGTGGCGCAGTGGTTGAGAGTCCGCCTGCCGATGCAGGGGACACGGGTTCGTGCCCCGGTCCGGGAAGATCCCACGTGCCGCGGAGCGGCTAGGCCCGTGAGCCATGGCTGCTGAGCCTGCGCGTCTGGAGCCTGTGCTCCGCAACGGGAGAGGCCACAACAGTGAGAGGCCCGCGTACCGCAAAAAAAAAAAAAAAAAAAAAAAAAAAAGAATTATTAATGGGCTTCCCTGGTGGTGCAGTGGTTAAGAATCCGCCTACCATTGCAGAGGACATGGGTTCGAGCCCTGGTCCAGGAAGATCCCACATGCCGCGAAGCAACTAAGCCTGTGCGCCACAACTACTGAGCCTGCGCTCTAGAGCCCGAAGCCACAACTAGAGAAAATCCGCGTGCAGCAACGAAGACCCAACACAGCCAAAAATAAATAAATAAAAATTTAAAAAAAAATCATCAATAGATGCTAAAATTAGAGGTTTATGGTATGATGAGAAACAAGATATTTGGTCAAGAAGTACCTGTCCATAAGATACCTATTCATTACAAAGGGAAAACTAGTAAATTTACCATGGGGATGTCTGTCAGATAAATGATCAAAGATGACAGAAGTAAAGAGACATAGTCCCCAAAATATAATTTATTCACTGTGAAGTCCCCTGCTTTCATTCTCCTTGTTGTACTTGATAGTTGCTAAGACAGTAGTGTTAAATGTTCTCACCACACACAAAGAAAAGATAATTAGGTGCTGGAGGTGGTAACCAATCCTATGGTGGCAATCATTTTGTAATACATGTGTAGCACATCATCACTTTTAAACTTACACAATGTTATATGCCAACTGTATCTCAATAACGCTGGAAAAAAATATACACAATCTAGGCTTTTGTTTAAATAAACTGTTTAATTTAGAACAATTTTAGATTTACAGAAAAACTGTGAACATAGTACAGAGAGTTCGCATATACCCTACACCCAGTTTCCCATATTATTAACACCTTGCATTAATATGGTACACTTGTGACAATTAATGAACCAATATTAAAAATTGTTATTCCTTAAAAAAAAACACAACTGGGCTTCCCTGGTGGCGCAGTGGTTAAGAGTCCGCCTGCCAATGCAGGGGACACAGGTTCGTGCCCTGGTCTGGGAAGATCCCACATGCCGCGGAGTGGCTGGGTCCGTGAGCCATGGCCGCTGAGTCTGCACGTCCGGAGCCTGTGCTCTGCAATGGGAGAGGCCACAACAGTGAGAGGCCCGCGTACAGCAAAAAAAAAAAAAAAAAAAACCACAACTAAACATGATCCACTCACAGGCCTCATAAAGACCCTCAGACAGTCACACCCACATAATATGTCCACACTCAGGCAAACATACTTATCCACAGAAACAGAGCTGAAAAACTTGGGCTCGAAGCCCTTTCCTTTAAGCCTTGAAACAGAAAACATCAGATTCCTGAGGCTGACATTTAGTCCTTGATCTAGCCACGCCTGAAGCTGACAATGTTTTTGGAGTTTTCTGTTACGTTAGCTAAATTTTTCCCTTTTTTGCTGGAGCCCATTTAAGTTGGACTTTTTTTTTTTTTTTTTTTGGCTTGCAACCAGGGTTCTGGCTGATAGAGATAAATAAGGCTTTTGCCAGGTGAAAAAAAAGGGGGGAGCGGGGGAGGAAGGAGGCACCCCAAGATGGAAGATGGCATTTACAGAGGCCTGGAGATATAAGAAAGTGTGGCCTGTGGCTAGCTGTATTATAGCGCGTACAATAGTGTTGGCGGCAGATTGAAGTCAGGCAGAGGGGTCTGAATTCAGTCTGAGCAACTGGAATCTAGTCATTGAGGGCCACCGAATGTTCTTTTTTAATTTATTTTTTATTATTTATTTATTTATTTTTGGCTGCCTTGGGTCTTCCTTGCTGAGCATGGGCTTTCTCTAGTTGTGGCGAGCGGGAACTACTCTTTGTTGCAGTGTGCGGGCTTCTCATTGTGGTGTCTTCTCTTGTGGACCACGGGCTCTAGGCCCACGGGCTTCAGTAGTTGTGGCTCGGGGACTCTAGAGCGCAGGCTCAATAGCTGTGGCGCTCGGGCTCAGTTGCTCTGCCGCCTGTGAGATCTTCCTGGACCAGGCCTCGAACCCATGTATGCAGGCAGATTCTTAACCAGTTTTTTTTCAGTACGCGGGCCTCTCACTGTTGTGGCCTCTCCCGTTGCGGAGCACAGGCTCCAGACGCGCAGGCTCAGCGGCCATGGCCCACAGGCCCAGCCGCTCCGCGGCATGTGGGATCCTCCCGGACCGGGGCACGAACCTGTGTTCCCCGCATCGGCAGGCGGACTCTCAACCACTGCGCCACCAGGGAAGCCCCCACCAAATATTCTTGATCAAGGGAGTTCCACGCTCAGAAATCCCCAGCGGGAGACAGTGATTGGTTGAATAAGTGTATTCCACTCAAACGTGAGAAATACGTGCAGGTGAGGAGACTGAGACTCAGAGACACCGGTCACCCTGGGGTCCCAGAGACCCCGGTAGGAGCTCGTTGAGCAACTTTGAACTACAACTTCCGGCATGCAATGCGAGAGACTCCTTGTCCTCCTGATTTGCCCCCCCCCCCCCGGCTCCAAGCCTGACGATTGGTTGGGTGGGCTGCTTGTCAGACCAAAGTCTGGTTGATTGGTCGAGTTCCGAGCGGGGCTCCGAGCTCCAGGCCCATGGGTCCCGGCACAGCGCTCCAGCAGGCAACATGGTAAGCCGGCAACTCTTAGCATGGGGGCCCCTGAAGGGCTAGGGGTTCCGCCGAGGGGGGTCCGGGGAGACACCGAGGAGACCGGGATCCCATTGTGGGCACTGAGGTCTCTGAGGGATTTGGGATCGCGCTGAGGGCCGTGTTTCCCTGTTTGGGGTCAGGGTCTCACTGCGGGACCTATGAGGGGGTCGGAGGTTGTACAAGGGAACTGGAAGGCCTTGAGTGTTCTGGGCTTCTGACAAGTCTCTGGGGGGCCCTCTAGGGGCCTGAGGTCCTGCTGAGGGTGTCGTCCCGTGGAGGGTACTGGGGATCTGAACACCTTCGGAGCCCCGTGAGGGAGATCTGGGGTCCCCCGGGGCCCACTCTGGGGATGGTGTCCTGCGGGAGCGTGGGGGCCACGCCGACACGGTCCATTGGGGCTCCCTACGGGTGTGGGGTGTGCCGAAGGACCAGGGAGAATCCTGAGAGGAGGGGGCCATGCGGAGGGGATCTGGGTGGGCTCAGGGCGGGGGAGGGTCCCAGAATTGGAGACAGCACAGTTGGAACCCTCAGGTCTCACGTAGTTCTGGGTCCAACCCATTGAGTTTATTCTTAAAGCTTAGCCTGGCCCCTGTGGGTCAGGCTGGTGCTGGGCGAGGGCGGAGACCCCCCAGCCCCTAGGACTGGACAGAGGGAGAGACAGGATGGAGGGGCCAGGAAGGCGGCCTGAACTTGCCTGGGGTGGGGGGTGACCCCGAGGAGGGGCGCTGGAGGTGGGTCTGAAGTAAGAGCATTGATGCAAGGGGCTGATGAAAGTGGATGTCGTTCCAGGGTGCGGGATGTTGTGGGAGGTGAGGGGAAGGGCTCTCGGAAACGGGAGGGAGGAAAGTCGCATTGATGTTACTTAGCAGGATTCTGGGATCACAGATCCAGGGAAGAGCTTTGAGCAGAGGAGGGACATGGGCTGATGGGATGCTTCAGAGATCTTTGGAGATCTGCAGAGCGTGGACCCTAAGACTGGAGGCTGCTGGGGGTGGGCGGTGAGAAACATCCCTGGACAGACCTCGGGAGCCTTAGGTGGAGGGATGCATGTCTTCCCTCCTTCCCTTCTCTTCCTTCTTCATCCTTCCTCCCTCTTCTTCTCCCTTCCTCTCTCTCCCTCTCCTTCCTTTCTAACGTCCTTCCTCTCCAAGTGCTGGGATCGCAGTTTGAACCATGGGTCTCCTCCCTGGGAGGTGTCCAAGGGTAATGGGGTCAGCGATGGAGAGCCCGGGGGTCTGGGAGGGTCTCTGAGACCCGAATGGTTGGGCGCAGAGGACGCCGGGGGAGAGAGCCAGGCAGTGAGGCGGGTTGGTCCTGAGCTGGGTCCGCCTGGCCTTGTGGGCTGAGGAGCGGAGTTGGACGTTTACTATGAGACTGGGAAGGGCCTGGGCTGCCTGGAGGAGCCGAGAGCAGTGTCCATGGGAGTGATGGGTGGGTGCTGGGGCCTCCAGGGAAGGGCCTGGAGGAGGCATGGTCTGCGAGCTCGGCAGAGAGGTTCTGCCAGGGGATGATGGGTCACAAGGGAGAGGTGTCTGGAGAGCCAGGGAGACTGGGGAGCAGCTGCTGGGAGGTGCTGGGTTTCCAGGGAGGAGTGGAGGAGGGGTCCTGGGAGGAAGGGCGGGGCCGCTTTGAGGGGCCCAACTGTGCTCTGGGTCATTAATGCCTGCTAGCCAGTCTGCACTTGGGTGGGGGGAGGGTGAGCAGTGAGACCAGAAAGATGACGCCCCACCTCATTACTGAAAAAACGTTCCTGGCCTCAGTTTACAAGTCACAGCATAAAGAAAATATCCTATTAGTCTTTTATTTTAATGATGGATTTCTCAGCAGTCATTCTGAATTACAGTGCTAGGCCCGATAGCCATCACATTAGAGCTTTCCCTATTAAATTTAGCTTATTTTTGCCTGATTAAAGGATAATTTTAACAATTAGTTTTAATATTAATGTAATCTTTATTTCATTTTAGTTGTTAATACCATAATACTAGCAGACAGCCCTCCTGAGCACTTAATTTTACATAATTACGAAAGCAAATTGGTATTTACTGCATTCAAGCAGGAAAACCCAGCTTCAGACTGATTACCAAAAACATTTTTTCTAAAACGTTTTAAAATAAGTATATGAAAATGTGTTATGAATTGTTGTTTAAAAGTTTGTTAGTAGAACTTGGTAAGAAAATTCCTAATTAAAAAAAGTCATCCCACTCAAATGTGTAAGTCTTTATCCTGAAACAGGTAGTGGGCCAGAAATAGATCGCTTTCCTCCTTGGTTGATTACAAAGGGAGGGAGAGGGAGAAAGGGTGACTTCAATTATCAGGGATAATTTAAGATGGGAAAGACTTGGGGGACAGAGCCACCTGGGTGAACGTTGAAACTACAAGCTCACCTGAGACACAGTTACAAAAACTGCATCTGTGGGACCGTGGGAGAAGAGCGCTTCCACTGGGTGTGCCCGGCTCGTTGTAGGTCCAGAAGGTGGTCGTGAGAGTACACGAAACAAAATAGGAAGCACCCCATTTCCAGATGAGGAAAACTGAGGCTTGGGGAGATTTAAATCCTTAAATCCGTAGCACAAGGAGGAAAGCGAGCCCCAGTGTCTGCTCCAGCACGTGCTCTCCGCCGCCCCACACCCCAGCCAGGTGGTGGGGAGGGACGTGCGTTTTGCTGGGGCTCGCAGGGTTGGGTCTGAGCCCACCCCAGGACCTTTCCCCAAGAAGCAGCTTGAGCCAGGGTGGCCCTGCCTCCACAACCTGGCCCCAGAGTCTCTATAAATAGACGGGCTTCCGAGGCGGGAGCTTGTGATCCTCTGGCTGGCACTGCCCTTCAGGTTTCCTCCCCGCAGGCTGTCCTTGGAGTGCAGCTGGTGGTGACGTTGCTCACCGCCACCCTCATGCACAGGCTTGCGCCACACTGCTCCTTCGCGCGCTGGCTGCTCTGCAATGGCAGGTGAGCCACACCCCCTCCCCGGGCGGTGGGCGGAGCCCCTAAGGCCCCGCCCTCCCTGGTTTTTCTCCTAGCCCCGCCTCAAGCCCTGAAAGGTGAGGTTTTTTTGTTTTGTTTTGTTTTGTTTAAAACAAACAAACAACTTTGTTGAGATGTAATTGACGTACAGTAATCTGCAAATATTTGAAGTACACAGTTGGATCAATTTTGACAGATTGTACACATCGCTGAGACCATCTAAATACTCAGAAGAACAGCTGCTTCCCCCACTCCTGCTCTCCTTCATCCCTACTCTAGCTGTAGATCTGTTTCCCGAAACTCTTTTTGTCCCGGTTTGGGTTTCGGACCCTTTCTGAGAATCTGGTGGAAACTGTGAACTCTCTAGGGCAATTCACATGGCAGTTCCTTTCCTGACTGCCTGTCTCTGCCCTTAGTCTCTTCCGATACAAGCACCCTTCCGAGGAAGAGCTT
The DNA here is from genome assembly GCF_005190385.1 of Monodon monoceros. Classification (NCBI taxonomy): domain Eukaryota; kingdom Metazoa; phylum Chordata; class Mammalia; order Artiodactyla; family Monodontidae; genus Monodon; species Monodon monoceros. Next base: position 166,659,047 of record NW_021703768.1, read on the forward strand.
CGGGCCCTGGCGGGGAAGCAGAGGCCCAGAGGCAGGAAGGAGCGGTGAGTGAACCCCCAGTCTTAGGTAAGTGGCTCCCTTCCAGGGGAGGCCATGAGGGCACAGGGCCTTACCTGCCCACTTCCAGGCACTGCTCTGGGCACAGGAGAATTGGGGACACCCCAGGCTGAGGAGATGGTCACTGTCATTCACTGGTTGCCTCCAGTTGGCGTCTAATGCTTATTGGAAGTTTGCTGTGGGCCAGCCCTATGGGTGGGTGGTGGCCACCACCCTGGCATTCAGAGGACACCCAGGCTGGGGGAGAAGGTACCTCCTAGGCCTCCTGTGCTCTGAGGGTGACATGGTAGAGCCTCTCAGGCTGGGGTGGGGTGGACTGCCAGGGGAGGGGAGGATGGAGGATGCTGTTCTGACACATTCCCCCCTCCTCCCAGGTGGGCCAATGGCTATAGTGAGGACAAGCCATTATCCGTGCCTCGTGACACCCCTTTCCAGCTGGAGACCTGTCCCCTCACAGCCGTTGATGCCCTCGGTAACAGCTGGGTCCCCAGCTCCCCTGGCCCTTGGCTCACACCTTGGTGGGGTTGGTGGGGGGAGCATCCTGGACGGGCTAAGCTGGGGACTCAGCTGCATCCTCCCCACAGTCCTGCGCTTCTTCCTGGAGTACCAGTGGTTTGTGGACTTCGCGGTGTACTCGGGTGGTGTGTACCTGTTCACAGAGGCCTACTACTATGTGCTGGGCCCGGCCAAGGAGACCAACATCGCTGTGTTCTGGTGCCTGCTCACCATCGCCTTCTCTATGTATCCTTCCTCTTAGCTCCCCAGGTGGGGAAGGTGGAGGCGTGTGGAAGCTGGACCCCAGGCTCCTTGTCGCCCCAGAAACTCAGTGGTGTAAAGCAGTCACTATTTTATGTTTGCCTGGGCCAGGGCTCAGCTGGGTTGCCTCATATCTGCTCCAAGTGGGCTTGCCTTTCAGCGGTCTAGAGCAAGCTTCCTCACCACAGCGGCCAGGAAGGAAAAGGCGGCACTGCAGGCCTCCTGAGGCTTTGCCTGAAGTCGGTCCACCCAACCCCTGTCCATTCTCTGGGTCAAAGCAACTCAGCAGTCCAGAACAGATGCAGGGGCTGGCAAAGAGACGTCCCTTCTGTAATTTTTTTCAGAAGCTGCATAGAGAGCAGAGGCAAAACTGTAACTCTGAGGACCCAAGTCAGAGACAATGTCCTTGTGGAATGGGCTTGCAAAGAAGGGCAGATTGGAGATAGAGACTGGTATCTCTTTTAGCCTCTCAGAGGAACGGGAAACTCAGGAGCTGTGAATTCAGCCAGGAGGCTGAGTGAGTCAGGGAGACTTGACCTCCTGACAGACAGACAGACAGAGACAGAGTTGGCCATTTCTAACTGACCACGGGCAGTGTGATGAGGCCAAGCTGGAGGCCTGGCTCAGGACCGCCTGCTCGCTGATGACACAGGCCTGAACAGCAGTAAGCCTCGTGTCCTGGGCTTGCCCGGCAGCTCACTCCTCTGCTCCCAGGACTCCAAGCCTGAACTTCCATGTTAGTGCTCTGGAGTTGGGGGGTCACTGGTTGGGGGTGGTGGATGGGGGAGGGGTCACTACAGGCACTGGAGGCCTCCTTAGCCCTGCCCCCAGCAAGGTGTTCCTGACCGTGACCCGGCTGTACTTCAGTGCAGAGGAGGGGGGCGAGCGCTCAGTCTGCCTCACCTTCGCCTTCCTCTTCCTCCTCCTGGCCATGTTGGTGCACGTGGTGCCGGAGGAGACCCTTGAGCTGGGCCTGGAGCCAGGTATGTGCAGTCTGGGGCCTGGGGTTTAAGCCTCTGGGTTATTGCTGTCAGTGTTTACGTATTTTGAGGCTAATTGACGAGGTGTTTACAAGTTTAAAATTGCTACGTCTTCCTGGCAAATCAGCCATTTTTTTCATGATGTATGGACCCATTTTGATTCTAATAATACTTCCATCTTAGTCTAGTTTGTCTGGTATTAATATAGCCTTTCCAGCTTTCTTCCTTCCTTTCTTCCTCCCTCCCTTCCTTATTTCCTTCTTCCTTTTTTTTTTTTTTTTTTTTTTC